>NW_027472134.1:0-102500 GCF_965638725.1 Aptenodytes patagonicus | reverse complement strand
TAACCCTAACCCTAACCCTAACCCTAACCCTAACCCTAACCCTAACCCTAACCCTAACCCTAACCCTAACCCTAACCCTAACCCTAACCCTAATCCCTAACCCTAACCCTAACCCTAACCCTAACCCTAACCCTAACCCTAACCCTAACCCTAACCCTAACCCTAACCCTAACCCTAACCCTAACCCTAACCCTAACCCTAACCCTAACCCTAACCCTAACCCTAACCCTAACCCTAACCCTAACCCTAACCCTAACCCTAACCCTAACCCTAACCCTAACCCTAACCCTAACCCTAACCCTAACCCTAACCCTAACCCTAACCCTAACCCTAACCCTAACCCTAACCCTAACCCTAACCCTAACCCTAACCCTAACCCTAACCCTAACCCTAACCCTAACCCTAACCCTAACCCTAACCCTAACCCTAACCCTAACCCTAACCCTAACCCTAACCCTAACCCTAACCCTAACCCTAACCCTAACCCTAACCCTAACCCTAACCCTAACCCTAACCCTAACCCTAACCCTAACCCTAACCCTAACCCTAACCCTAACCCTAACCCTAACCCTAACCCTAACCCTAACCCTAACCCTAACCCTAACCCTAACCCTAACCCTAACCCTAACCCTAACCCTAACCCTAACCCTAACCCTAACCCTAACCCTAACCCTAACCCTAACCCTAACCCTAACCCTAACCCTAACCCTAACCCTAACCCTAACCCTAACCCTAACCCTAACCCTAACCCTAACCCTAACCCTAACCCTAACCCTAACCCTAACCCTAACCCTAACCCTAACCCTAACCCTAACCCTAACCCTAACCCTAACCCTAACCCTAACCCTAACCCTAACCCTAACCCTAACCCTAACCCTAACCCTAACCCTAACCCTAACCCTAACCCTAACCCTAACCCTAACCCTAACCCTAACCCTAACCCTAACCCTAACCCTAACCCTAACCCTAACCCTAACCCTAACCCTAACCCTAACCCTAACCCTAACCCTAACCCTAACCCTAACCCTAACCCTAACCCTAACCCTAACCCTAACCCTAACCCTAACCCTAACCCTAACCCTAACCCTAACCCTAACCCTAACCCTAACCCTAACCCTAACCCTAACCCTAACCCTAACCCTAACCCTAACCCTAACCCTAACCCTAACCCTAACCCTAACCCTAACCCTAACCCTAACCCTAACCCTAACCCTAACCCTAACCCTAACCCTAACCCTAACCCTAACCCTAACCCTAACCCTAACCCTAACCCTAACCCTAACCCTAACCCTAACCCTAACCCTAACCCTAACCCTAACCCTAACCCTAACCCTAACCCTAACCCTAACCCTAACCCTAACCCTAACCCTAACCCTAACCCTAACCCTAACCCTAACCCTAACCCTAACCCTAACCCTAACCCTAACCCTAACCCTAACCCTAACCCTAACCCTAACCCTAACCCTAACCCTAACCCTAACCCTAACCCTAACCCTAACCCTAACCCTAACCCTAACCCTAACCCTAACCCTAACCCTAACCCTAACCCTAACCCTAACCCTAACCCTAACCCTAACCCTAACCCTAACCCTAACCCTAACCCTAACCCTAACCCTAACCCTAACCCTAACCCTAACCCTAACCCTAACCCTAACCCTAACCCTAACCCTAACCCTAACCCTAACCCTAACCCTAACCCTAACCCTAACCCTAACCCTAACCCTAACCCTAACCCTAACCCTAACCCTAACCCTAACCCTAACCCTAACCCTAACCCTAACCCTAACCCTAACCCTAACCCTAACCCTAACCCTAACCCTAACCCTAACCCTAACCCTAACCCTAACCCTAACCCTAACCCTAACCCTAACCCTAACCCTAACCCTAACCCTAACCCTAACCCTAACCCTAACCCTAACCCTAACCCTAACCCTAACCCTAACCCTAACCCTAACCCTAACCCTAACCCTAACCCTAACCCTAACCCTAACCCTAACCCTAACCCTAACCCTAACCCTAACCCTAACCCTAACCCTAACCCTAACCCTAACCCTAACCCTAACCCTAACCCTAACCCTAACCCTAACCCTAACCCTAACCCTAACCCTAACCCTAACCCTAACCCTAACCCTAACCCTAACCCTAACCCTAACCCTAACCCTAACCCTAACCCTAACCCTAACCCTAACCCTAACCCTAACCCTAACCCTAACCCTAACCCCTAACCCTAACCCTAACCCTAACCCTAACCCTAACCCTAACCCTAACCCTAACCCTAACCCTAACCCTAACCCTAACCCCTAACCCTAACCCTAACCCTAACCCTAACCCTAACCCTAACCCTAACCCTAACCCTAACCCTAACCCCCTAACCCTAACCCTAACCCTAACCCTAACCCTAACCCTAACCCCTAACCCTAACCCTAACCCTAACCCTAACCCTAACCCTAACCCTAACCCTAACCCCTAACCCTAACCCTAACCCTAACCCTAACCCTAACCCTAACCCTAACCTGTGAAAATAACTTTTCACAATAACTTTCTGAAGTATTGGAGTCCTAGGTAAATGAGTCATTACACAGCATTATATTTCCTCTGACAGACCAAACAAAAAAGCAAGCAAACAAACAAAAACCCTGAAATCCAACAGGAAGGTTCTAACTACCACCTTGCACAGCGCTATATGTAAATTAAAGTGCTACTAAAGCTTGCAAGAGCAGGAACTAACCGGTCCAATAGGATACTGGTTCATGGTGCAAGAAACTTCAATTCTTATTCCCAACCTGTTTTCAAATACACGTATCCTCACTCGTAATGAGTAGATGTAACCTCATTGCTAAGCCTTGCAATAAACATTGCTAAATTTTTATAAGAGCTATAAGAAGAAACTTCCCTTACAAAGGAAGTAAAATAAATTTCTCTTGGGTTTCAATTTTCAAATCCAGTAGGTTTATAGGAGCTATTTAAATTCCCTCATCATTTTCCTGGTTGTAACTCTATGCTGTTTTTCTAGCAGTTGTATAAAACCAAAGAAAAAAACCACTTGTCTCTTGCTGTAGATTATGACATTATGCTAAACTGGCACTGATGAAAAACAGGACCACAGATACTCAATCATATGGTGCATGAGAGTTGGCTCAAATTTTTTTTATGAACCACTGCAACCGCTTCATTTAGTTTTTAGTCCAGTCAGTGCTAGGGTTACAGAAGGCAATGGGACTTCAGGAGTTTGATGTGTGCTACTGGGAGTATGTACTGGTAAACTATTCTCTGTCCTATTTTAACTGCATAGTAAGTATTTTAACTACATAGTAAGCATGTATTTATTCAGAATTTCTTATCTGGGATGATGACAAACGAGCAATGTCACAAGCAGAATAAAGCTTGAGGACCGTAATGAAAACAGTGAACTTTTCATTGTAAGTTTTGCTGAAAGTCAATCGAAGATAAACATTTAAGTTGCACATAGCTCAGAATATGAAGATCAGCATGCTGGTTAATCCTAAATTATTGATTAAATTTAAACAAACTGGGAGGCTTTTCAGGAGGTCAGCTTGACTGCGGCATACCAGATCAGCTTCAGCAGGCAGTAAATATAAGGCTAAATTGCTTTTTCGAATTAAATGATCTGAACATAGGCCACAGATCCAGCAAGTGCACACTTTGTTAAAAAGTCTGTGGTTTTAAACTAACAGCCACAAGCAGGTAGGGTAGTATTTAAGAACATAGTAAAAAGACACTTAATGTGTCAATTGCAATGAGCTTACAGCTCATTGAACAACTAACATAGAATACCACCATACTATTAGCACAGCCTCTGGAAAAACTTGTCTCATATGCACAATGATGACCTGCTTTGATAGTTATTTTTGGCAAGTTGTACCTACTCTATAGTCTGACATTAGTAAATTGACTAGTAGCTTATAACCAAAAAATGGGTTTTGGTTACCGTTCTGCATAAGCATGCTTTCATTTTTAAAGGTTGGCAAAGACTTATTTAATATGAACATGTTTAACTAAGACACTGGTCAGATTCTTCTAGGATCCATACTTGCATTATGATAAGGGAAGTTCCCAGATTTTATTTCTAGCCTGTACACTGAAACTAACCTGTGGCACAATCTGTTACAGCATAGAAATAAATACAAACTCATGCTCCTTTTTTGTCAATTCCATTTGATGTTCCATACTGTACTGACCATCAAGGGAAAAAGTACTGACAATGCACTGAAGAGCATCTTCAGGACTGCTGTCAGAGGTGTGCAACAGATGAGAAGTTTACAGAGCAAGAGAGGCAATCTGCCTACTGACACACATCTATTGTATACCCCTTTAATCCAGTCAGACCTCATGCATATTGCAGATAACTCTTCTTTCATTATATAGCCTTCTCATTTGACCAGAGTGCCAAAAAAAGCCTGCTCTTGCCATGCTCCTTATTGCCTAGACTTAGAGGTAGTGCTAAACCAGTTTCTCCCAAACCCAGAAGTCTTCTTACCACATCACTGTCATAATTCACCTGCCACCTCCTCTAAGTATGCTCTTAAAGCCGTTTTCTACAATTTGAACTTCCAGACATACATTCCAGCAGGAAGGCCAACCATCTCCCACAAAGCCAGTTTTCTAGGCTAGAACCAGCATGCCTCTGGGATAACAGCAGCACTGTTTTAAGAATGGACTTCAACTAAACCCAAGTTCCAGAGTCCTTCATCTTTAGAGGAGCAAGAGATCTACTGGCCACAGTTTATACCCAAGTATTCTAGTTGTTAATAAGGTGAAAAATAAAATCCAAGAAGCTTTGATACTAAAAAATCTCGCCCCTGCCATCAACAGCCTTTCAAGGTCCCTACCTGGAACTAACGCCTTTCTGAGGGCTGTACAGTTGCAAATCTGCCACCCACAGCTACCTTCTATCCTGAACGTGCTTTAAATGAGTTTTCCAGCTCGCTTTTCAAGAGCAGAGCCAGTCATCTCCAGGTATGCCTGCTCCTTCCACATACAGCCATAAGGGGCAACTAGAGCCATTCAGTACCTATTGGCAAGTTTTTTTGAGCATATGGCTTAAATATTATCTCATTCATATAGATGGGTTAAGTGAAAATACCAGCATGGTATTCCTCAACCTTGGGGGCCTTCAAAAACCAGCTGATAGACAGAACAGACTTTAGAACATCAGACAGAGAACAGAGGTGTAAAAATACTTGTGAAAGAAACTGATCGATCACTGCTGAAAGCCTGGTCAGTAATGCACAAAGGGAAGGACAGCTAATTCTCTGTTCTAAGGGGCCTTTTTCTTCAAGTGTTGGTCTACTGCCTAGTCTGTTAGCATGGTAGAATTCTATGTGCCTTATATTGTTTGTTCTGAAATGAATGGTTCTTTTAATTACTTCACAGGGTTTTTTTCATCCTATAATCACATAAAAAACATTTTCACATAATTGTCTTCATTAACCGAAATCGTCAGTGCACATGAGAAACATCTTTGGCCTAACATAGCTGTGAAAATCTTCACATGGAATGATTACTAAGTAATTTTACAGTTTATTTTAATTTCCAGTATATCTCCTAGTCTCTTTTAAAAGACAGAATGTCTTGCTTAGCACCTCACATTGTTCTGTTCCCTTGTACTTGAATAAAATGGGTTCCAATTATGGGACTGCTTGTTTCATGCTGGTTTTATATCCCTTCTGGAGAAATACAAATGAGGTTAAAACAAGGTTGGTAAGGGAACAGACCCTGATAGGCTAGACAGAATTCCCCCCCTCCCCCCTTCTTAGAATTCTAAATGGTAAAAAGAAATTCAGACAATCTTCCACTTGTTTCGCAACTAACAGAAAAATATTTCTGTTTGTACTTAGCAACACTCTGAATCAGAATTTTTAGTGCAAAATCAGTTTACAGAGCCTATCCTCTTACTCCAAGCTCTCTGCAACAGTTCTACTCCAGCTTCTTGCCTTTTAGAAATCTTCAGGGTTGAGAAATTTTTCAGGAGACTCCATTCAAGGAAAGACCTCCACAGCTTCCCTTCGGCATACTGCTCTTTCAGAGTATCTTGCTTGTTTGGTTGGTTTTTTTTTTAAATAAATTCAGAGGAAAGTCAGATAGCAATAATAATACCACCACAATTAACATGGGAAAATGGAAATACCACGCTTACGTAAAATGACTGTAGTATGTTCGTTTTTTTTTTTTTTTGCTTTATGATAGAAAATAGATCTGTACTATCCGCATACAAAAATGAGCAAATTATTATTTTCAGTCTCTAATATTATATAGGAAGGATTTTAAAATTATGAGCTGAATTCTTATACTTGTTAAAAAGCATAAAGTAAATTATTAATGTAGAAATGGCTAAAGTGTAAAGTTTGTATGTTCTCAGAAGGCTGGTAGCCCTCGAAACTGCCATCTGAATTCACAGTCTCTCATCTACTGTGGCTTAGAATTAAAGCAAGGAAGTTGAGATCTGACATTGCTTCTGTTCAATAGAAAGACATTAACTGTGGATCCTGATCCTGAATATATTCTGTAACTATCTGAAAACTTCTTGCCTTACGAAAAAACAAAGAACGGTAAAAGGAAATAGCTGGTAAAACAGTTTCAAGGCAGCTGCCTAGAATTTTTCATGGTAATTAGCTCAGATCATAGACATCAAAAATATAAACAAAACACATTAAATGAATCAGAAGAATGACATTTTTCTGCATTCATAAAACTATAGATTAGCATTTGTAAGCCCTCATGAAGGAATCTAGCCCTCATCTTAATTGGATATGCTAGTTTAAAAACTTAAAAAATGGGAGGGGGGCAGATATCTATTGTTGAGTTATCAATTATGGCTTTTTCTATTAGAATAAAATTATGCATATAGGCTTTGAAATACATAATCCCAATGCCAGTTTCTGTAGTCATGAAAAAAGGGCAATGCTAAAAACAAAGTCAGTTTCATGATCTGCTATTCCACTTGACTGTCTAGCTCCTCAGTTTAAGGGATGTGACCTGAAGCCACAATCATGACAGTGAGCTATGTATAACACTGTCAATAAAACAAGTATAGAAATCTCGAAGGAACTGAAAAAAATCCCATATGCATACATGTATTAAATTGGAATTGTAAGTCTACCTCATGAGTCTCACGCTGTACCTTTTGTAAGATCTTTAGCAACTAAATAAAACTTTAAGCAAAAGTTCACATATGTTTTATCAAAAGATACATAAAAACAATTGGCTGCTTACCTACATTTCTGCTTGTCCTTCAGTCACGAGAATTATTCTCTATGGGCCGTGTGAATCTCAGGCTGAGTCTTGGCTGATTAGAAGAAACTGCACATGTGCCTAATGAAACCTGCTGTTAAATAGCAACTTCCCGCTGGAAAAGAAAGTTCTGTGCTCATATGCTTGGCAAGCTCCATCACCAGTGAAGTAACATTTTTTTTTTTTTTTTTTAATCTAGAACAGTAATTGGGAGAGCAGGATCCATCAGACTGCAAGCTTCCCATCTCCATAAGACAGAAATACACTTAACAGCTATTCTGAGAGGAAAATGGCGATAACTTGGCACTGTAATGTCGTAGTAACACATCACTGCTTTTGAAATGAAGAACTGAGTTCCAAGAGACAAACTGCTTTGCCCTACTACTTGAGGGCAGAGAACACAAACTTAGAAGAAAATTACACAGTATTTGTGATTTTAAAAAAAAAGCATGACTGCAGTGGAATCACTCAGACCTCCAACACTGTAAAAAGATTAGAAGCTAAATACATTTTAAGCAAAAATGTGTATGTCTTGACTATATCACGTAACACACTACTGCAGAAATCACCAACATAGCACAGAACAGGTGTGTTCATATCAGTGTGGTATTGAGCAGGAGTTCGTTACAGTTGAGCTGCTCTTAAATTTTGTGATCTGATTAAGATATTGTGTGGGCACGTATTGTCACAGGTGTGGACAGCTCAGGCACCTCTAACTCAAGCCTGCACTTGCACCGACGACTCTTGTAGTTTGGTTAAACTGGAGAAAAAGGAGCGGAAAGACACAATAATTGGTTACAAATAAAAATTTATAAAAGGGGAAACTGTAAACAGTTAAACAACTAAAGAGATACTGAAGAGAAATCAATAAGAACATGGATGAACTTTCAAAGGAAGTGATGGACTCATGTAGTTGGCAAAATGCTCAACATAATTACATGGAGATTATTTCAATATTGGTATTTGATTTGAAAGGATGACCAGGCTGGTCTAATTTATCTCTGTACTAATTTCCATCTAATTTCTCTGTCTCCTCTTTTTAAGTTGTATTAGTATGACACTTCAAATATCAGTGCTCTACGTGAATTCCAGAAGTAATGTGTGCCAGTGGGAAGGGGAGAAAGATGGCATCTGAAGGAACACAAGGGAGCTTGATCAAACTTTCAGCCTCATGTTTTTTTTCTGAATGCTTGCCGTTCTGCTTTCAGATCTGGAAAATTGCAGATTGACATATCTCTGGATTTTTTTAATGTTGTGATTCTTTTCTCCTAGGACCTATGCCCTACTGGTTCTGGGAAACTTGTGACCTCTGCATTTTTAATTGGAACTCATAACTTTTTCCATAGCAACATATTTTGATGTCGCAAATATAGAATCTGTCAACTCAAACAACTTCTGGTCAGATGTTCCTAATACATATAAATGCTGAACAGCAATAGGATGTATGATATGACACAGTTAAGAAAAAATGAAAATAGACATCAAAAGAGGGATGGAAGTCTTGGCTTTGGTTAATTTATAAGTTTCATCTTAGTAATTAGTGAATCAATACAAATATAAATAATTACATTGCATGCTGAACTGGTTTGGATGAAGAATACTTAATACTAATTTCCTTGCAGTTGAGAACAGTTAAAAGCCAGCTGTCTGATTGGTGTTGCAGTAGTCACATGGTACAGAGGCAGTGAACTATTCTCAGGAAATATTCTAGATGAGGAAAAAGCCTTACTCACTAGGACAAACTGTATAAGCATGCGGTAAACAAAAAAGAAATCCTCTGCAACAAAACCTGAGGTCAGATATTAACAGACCCAGGAATAATGCAATTCAATATGATGGGTTAAGAAAAATAATTTAGTATTTTTTCAAAAAAACATTTGTTTATGAAACATACCTTGCATGTGCCAAAAAAAAATATTTCCTTCAATAAGAAAAACTGGGAACTTTTGTGATTCAGAAACCCTAATGTGTTACTATAATTCATTCACTGATTCTTGATTACAGACATTTTTTGGTATTACTGTTCTTGACATCTATGTGAGCTTTTTAAACGTATTTCAGTGTCAGCAGAGACTTGTGCTCTACTACTTTGTCAGTAAAGAGTAGTTCTTCCTATCACATTTTCCTTGTAATTACCAAGAATGGTACTACCAGATTTTCTCTCTAATATGAAAAAGTCTTAGACAAACATAATATTATTTTCTGATTAACCAGAGTTGTGCTCACTCTTACCATACTCAGTTATTTGTGTTTCCTTTTCCTGCGTTAAGGTAAGATTCGGCTTCAGACTAAGAAAGCATCTACTAGTGCCATTAGAGATACCATGTAAGACACTCACCCTTCTGCAAGGGCACCCACATGTAATTCATTTTCAGGCCCACACCCAAGAAATACGGATGTGCTCATTAAGTTTTTTTAAAACAAATGTTGAACTGCATGAACACCTTCAAGAAGAAAAGGCAAACACCAGTGTGGGAATAGCTGGTTTAATCCCCCCAGTTAGCGTTACACACATGATTACTATCCCTATTCCACCTCTTTCCACTTTCCATAAAAAACACTGGAATATTAAGTTAAACTTGGTGTGTTTTAACCTTGCATTGCAAATAAGGCCTTCCTGGGTTTCCTGGATCCTCCACTATCACAGGCACCCTGCCTGAGTGTGTGTCGGGGGAGAGGGGGCATAAAAACACAAAATGATTTCTTAGGAAATATCTGATATTTCCCCTCACCTGTCTCTGGTATAAAAGAAAACTGACTCAGTTCAGCATTACAGAAAATGTATTCCGATAGCCTGCAAGACTGTCTAAACAGAGTGTGAAAATAGATGACATTACTTAAACGATTTAGATTTTTCTACTTTAAAATGAAATGATCTATTCATATAAACTCTTCTACAATTGGCAGAAGAGGTAATATTTCAAATTAAATGCTTCATCTCAACAATTTGAGAAAAAAACCCTACTCCTGTGAAAGCTTGGATTTCCAAAAAACACAACATTTTTTAATTATTTAAAAACAAGATGGAACAATTTAATAAATCTACTGCTACATATAAAATTCATTTAAGCAACCTGACAGCCAGTTTGCTGGTGTTATGCATGAGCTACAGAAGGAGCATCACTATATTTATGTCTGCCTCAAAAAGGACCATAATATTTTTAAAAATTGAATGTTTTGGAGTTAGAGAAAAAAAATTTCCAGGATTTTGCCTTCCAAGTATAGGTTGTTCAAGCTTATGCTTGCAGCAAACAGGCATGTTGTCTAAGTGGCTTGGTGAAAGAAGTTGAAACTGACATTGCTTTTATAAAAGTGGTAGCATTCATTATCTGTATTTGCAGTTTTCCCAGGTATTTCCATACATTCCGGCTGCCTCATGGGTTCTAAGGATGCCATAAACTTAAATAGTCTTATAGATCTAGAGGGGGGGAATGCTCTATCTCTCATCTTAAGCAGAGAGCCTAGGAGACAGCCTATGGGGCTTTACCAGCAAATTTGCTGAAAAAAGAGCCAAGATTCAGGGGTCCCTGACCTTTCCCACCAGTATCAGCCTGCAGCCTGCTCTGTAAAAGCTTGTGCTCACCCAGGGAGAAAAATTAGAAATCTTCTCCAGGGACACACTTTATTTCTTCTACCAAGCCACTCATCAGTCCAATGAGGCATGGAAAACAGACAGAAAAAAAGTGAGTTAAAGTTAAAGTTCCAGTGGAGCTGGAAGCCATTGTGCAGCGGGAGAGATATGACTTAGTCGCCCTCACAGAAACATGGTGGGGTGACTCTCATGACTGGAGTGCTGCAATGGATGGCTACAGACTCTTCAGAAGGGACAGGCGAGGAAGGAGAGGCGGTGGGGTGGCCCTGTATGTTAGGGAGTGTTTTGATTGTATAGAGCTCAACGACTGTGATGATGGTACAGTTGAGTGTCTATGGGTAAGGGTGAGGGGGAAGGCCAACGAGGCAGATATCCTGCTGGGAGTCTGTTATAGACCACCCAACCAGGATGAAGGGGCGGATGAAGCGTTCTATAAGCGGCTGGCAGAAGTTTCTCAATCGCTAGCCCTTGTTCTCGTGGGGGACTTCAACTTCCCGGACGTCTGCTGGAAATACAACACGGCAGAGAGGAAGCAGTCTAGGAGGTTCCTGGAGTGTGTGGAAGACAACTTCCTGACACAGCTGGTAAGTGAGCCTACTAGGGGAGGTGCCTCGCTCGACCTGCTGTTTACAAACAGAGAAGGACTGGTGGGAGATGTGGTGGTCAGAGGCCGTCTTGGGCTTAGCGACCATGAAATGATAGAATTCTCGCTTCTTGGTGAAGTAAGGAGGGGGGGCAGCAAAACCACAACCATGGACTTCCGGAGGGCAGACTTTGGCCTGTTCAGGACGCTGGTTGAGAGAGTCCCGTGGGAGACGGTCCTGAAGGGTAAAGGGGTCCAGGAAGGCTGGACGATCTTCAAGAAGGAAGTCTTAAAGGCGCAGGAGCAGGCTGTCCCTGTACGCCGTAAGAAGAATGGGCAGGGAAGACGACCGGCCTGGCTGAATGGGGAGCTCTTGCTGGGACTCAGGAAAAAAAGGAGAGTTTACCGCTTGTGGAAGAAGGGGCAGGCGACTCAAGAAGAGTACAGGGATCTTGTTAGGTCGTGCAGAGAAGAAATGAGAAAGGCAAAAGCCCAGCTAGAACGCAATCTGGCCGCTGTTGTTAAAGACAACAAAAAAAAGTTTTTACAAATATATTAATGACAAGAAGAGAGCTAAGGAGAATCTCCATCCTTTATTGGATGAGGGGGGGAACATTGTCACTGAGGATGAGGAAAAGGCTGAGGTACTCAATGCCTTCTTTGCCTCAGTCTTTAACAGGCAGACCAGTTATCCTCAGGGTACTCGGCCCCCCGAGCTGGAAGACGGGGACGGCGAGCAGGATGAACCCCCCGTAATCCAGGAGGAAGCAGTCAATGACCTGCTATGCCACCTGGACACTCACAAGTCTATGGGGCCGGATGGGATCCACCCGAGAGTGCTGAGGGAGCTGGCGGAGGTGCTCGCCAAGCCGCTCTCCATCATTTATCAGCAGTCCTGGTTAACGGGGGAGGTCCCGGAAGACTGGAGGCTTGCCAATGTGACGCCCATCCACAAGAAGGGCCGGAAGGAGGATCCGGGGAACTACAGGCCTGTCAGCCTGACCTCGGTGCCGGGGAAGATTATGGAGCGGCTCATCTTGAGGGCGCTCACAAGGCATGAGTGGGACAACCAGGGGATCAGGCCTAGCCAGCACGGGTTCATGAAAGGCAGGTCCTGCTTGACCAACCTGATTTCCTTCTATGACCAGGTGACCCGCCTAGTGGATGAGGGAAAGGCTGTGGATGTGGTCTACCTGGACTTCAGCAAGGCCTTTGACACTGTCTCCCACAGCATTCTCCTCGAGAAGCTGGCGGCTCACGGCTTAGACAGGTGGACTCTGCGCTGGGTCAAAAACTGGCTGGATGGCCGGGCCCAGAGAGTTGTGGTGAATGGAGTTCAATCCAGTTGGCGGCCGGTCACGAGCGGTGTTCCCCAGGGCTCAGTACTGGGGCCGGTCTTGTTTAATATCTTTATTGATGATCTGGATGAGGGGATTGAGTGCACCCTCAGTCAGTTTGCAGACGACACCAAGTTGGGCGGGAGTGTTGATCTGCTCGAGGGTAGGAAGGCTCTGCAGAGGGACCTGGACAGGCTGGATCGATGGGCCCAGGCCAACTGTATGAGGTTCAACAAGGCCAAGTGCCGGGTCCTGCACTTCGGCCACAACAACCCCATGCAGCGCTACAGGCTTGGGGAAGAGTGGCTGGAAAGCTGCCTGTCGGAAAAGGACCTGGGGGTGTTGGTCGACAGCCGGCTGAACATGAGCCGGCAGTGTGCCCAGGCGGCCAAGAAGGCCAATGGCATCCTGGCCTGTATCAGAAATAGTGTGGCCAGTAGGAGTAGGGAAGTGATCGTGCCCCTGTACTCGGCACTGGTGAGGCCGCACCTCGAATACTGTGTTCAGTTTTGGGCCCCTCACTACAAGAAGGACGTTGAGGTGCTGGAGCGTGTCCAGAGAAGGGCAACGAGGCTGGTGAGGGGTCTGGAGAACAAGTCTGATGAGGAGCGGCTGAGGGAACTGGGGTTGTTCAGCCTGGAAAAAAGGAGGCTGAGGGGAGACCTCATCGCTCTCTACAACTACCTGAAAGGAGGTTGTAGCGAGGTGGGTGTTGGTCTTTTCTCCGAAGTAACAAGCGATAGGACGAGAGGAAATGGCCTCAAGTTGCGGCAGGGGAGGTTTAGATTGGATGTAAGGAAAAATTTCTTTACTGAAAGAGTGGTGAAACATTGGAACAGGCTGCCCAGGGAAGTGGTGGAGTCCCCATCCCTGGAGGTATTTAAAAGACGAGTAGATGAGGCACTTAGGGACATGGTTTAGTGGACATGGTGGTGTTGGGTTGACGGTTGGACTCGATGATCTTAGAGGTCTTTTCCAACCTCAATGATTCTATGATTCTATGATTCTAAAACAAATTTATATCACTCAATAAGGGTTTCCCACAGCAGACTGTAAATGCCCAGACATGCACAGAGTCTAACACTGCTTTGTCAGTAGAGCCCTAGCATTCACACTTAGGCCTTCAGTATTCAGAGTGAGCTGTAATGTTGTAGAACCAATGCCAAGCACTTTCCTGGTGATCCATGCAACTATGAAGTGTGTATGTGTGAACATCTTTAAACTGGGTAACATTGGCACTTAAAAATTGTTCAGATCCTCTAATTCCCACTGTTCATTCAAAGGTGCATGGCATTTAATTAATGATGCTTTTTCTCAAAATATTTTTGGACTTAAGACTATTATATAAGGCTTTCTGAAGTTTAATGATAACTATCATTTCTTGAAAAAAACTCCCGGTTAGTATAGTCTCATTTTTACCGTAAGTCACCACAGATCAAGGTACAAGTAATAAGTGTGGAGGATTTTCCAATAAAATAAAAATCAGATATAAAAAAACCAAACTATGCTACACTTTTTTTTTAGTTCAACTCACTAGTTGTCAGGTTATGATTAGACTTTTCAAAGTGAAATGAATGAAACAGCTTGCCTATCCAATTTTTGTGACTGTTTCTAACTCCTGTCACAGCTTCCACACAGGGAGCCTGTGAGGTTTAGAGAGATATTTTTCACCACCTAGTGAGCCACTGATACCTGTATGAGCAAAAGCGGAAGCAGCTCCTAGCACAGAGCTCCAGGGGTGTTTTGAATGGGTAGAATGCACTCAGCATAAAATTCGCAGAAGTTTTGGAAACTGTTGTCCCAGAAACACAGGTATGCAAACAATCTTTCAACAGCACAGTTCCAGACTCTATACGGTGAACAGGCTCACATGGGAGAACGATGGTGACGCAGGCTCTCACCCTGCAGCCCGTGGAGGTCCACGGTGGAGCAGATATCCACCTGCAGCCCGTGGAGGACCCCACTGCGGTGCAGGGGATTGCGCCCAAAGGAGGCTGCGACCCCGTGGGAAGCCCGCGCTGGAGCAGGCTCCTGGCAGGACTTGCGGCCCTGTGCAGAGGAGCCCGCGCTGGAGCAGCTTTGCTGGCAGGACTTGCGACCCTGTGGGGGGACCCACGCTGGAGCAGTCTGTTCCTGAAGGACTGCGCCCCCTGGGAAGGACCCACGCTGGAGCAGTTGGTGGAGGACTGTCTCCCGTGGGAGGGACCCCACGCTGGAGCGGGGCAAGAGCGTGAGGAGGACGGAGCGGCAGAGACAACGCGCAATGAACTGGCCGCAAGCCCCATTCCCCGTCCCCCTGCGCCACTCAGGCGGAGGAGGTGGAGAATTCGGGAGGGAAGTTGAGCCTGGGAAGAAGGCAGGGGTGGGGGGAAGGGGTTTATAGGTGTGTTCTTCTTTCTCATTATCCTACGTCCTTGTTAACTGGCAATAAATTAATTTAATTTCCCCGGGTCGAGCCTGTTTTGCCCGTGATGGTACTTGCTGAGTGATCTCCCTGCCCTTCTCTCCACCCACGAGCCTTTTGTCGTGTTTTCTCCCCCTTGCCCAGCTGAGGAGGGCAGTGACGGAGCGGCTGGGTGGGCACCAGAGCCCAGCCAAGGTCAACCCACCGCCGCGTCTTCAGCGGCTGCGCCGGAGCCCTCGGCATCACCCTCCGGTCACGGTGGTGCACATCGTCCCCCGCCCCTCCCCGCCCCCTGCCCCCTGCCCGGTGGGGGCAGCAGACCCCGGTTCGGAGCGTGGCTGGGAGCGGCCCCTGCCCGGCACAGAGCCCTGTGTGTGCCTGGGCTGCGTGTCCGGGGCTCCTTTCCGGGCTCCATCCTGGGGCTCCATCGCGGGGGGTCCATCCCGGGGACCCCTGTAGGGACAGCCCATCCCCAGGTGACCGTGACGCGGGCGGGGGCATGGGCAGGACTCGGCTCAGCCCCCCGTCCCCGAGCCCCCAGCCCCAGCGCTGACGGCCCTTGTGCAGCCCATGGGGCCCCCGGTCCCACATCCCCGGGCCTGGCGGGGACCCCTCTCCTGTGACGGGCTCAGGCACCGGGGGCCGGGGCAGGGCTGGGCGCGGGGGTCACCCCAGGCAGGGCAGGGGGACGGGGCGGAGCTAGGGAGCGAGTGGGCGGGGGTTGGCGGCGCCAGGAAGGCTGGAGGCGATGGTGCGGGGTGACATGCGGGGCCTTTAATGACAGACGTGTCCCTGGGAGCCTGGCGGACCACGGTGGGGGCGGGTGACGACGGCGCCCATGGGTGTCCCCGGGGTGCAGCTGTGGCCAGGCTCACGGGACCCTCCTGCTGTAGTAGATGTTCCTGGCTATGACACCTGGGGGAGAAGTGATGATGAGCGGCTGCGCCCGTCACCGCTCCCAGCCCCGGCTGCGGGGACCGAGAGCTGGGAGCCCTCGGCCGTGGGGCCAGCTGGCACCACCGCCACCGCCACCGGCACCAGCACCGGCACCGGCACCTCTGCCCCTGTGCCGCCTTCTCCCGCCACGCTGCCTGCGCTGCCAGCCGGCCTGGGGGCTCCTCTTGCGTCTCCTGTGCCGGGGCGGTGACAAGCGGACCCACCGGCACATGCTGGTGGTGACACGGGGCTGGTGGTGATGCTGGGCAGCCGCCCTCCTCCTGCGGGCCTGGGCCGGCCCGTAGCCATGGAGCCTGTGTGCAGCCGGGCGGCACCGTGGGGACATTGTGATGCCGCTGGTGATGTTGGCCGTGTAACACGCCTCTGTCACAAAGGGCCTCGCCCCGGCACCCCTATAAAAGCGGGGTGGGGGGCCAGAGCCAACCCGCGGCAGGGCAGGGCGGCTGGCCACCCCACTCGGCCAGTCCCAGCATGGCTCGGTCCCGGCGCAGCGAGACCCGCAGCAGGAGCCGGCGCCGCCGCCGCAGCCCGGGCCACTACCAGAGCCGCCCTCGCCGCCGGTATGGGAGGAGCCGCCGCCGGCCTGCGGCACGCAGCCGCAGGCATACAAGGAGCCGGCGGCAGCGTGGGGGACACAGGCTTCGCCGCTGAGTAGACCCCAGCACTGGGCGTCTGCGGAGCCAGTGTCCCCGAGACCCCCGGCCGCCGCACCGCCGCGGCCCTGGCTCCATCAATAAAGCTGGAATGATCGCATGAAGGGTGTGTGTGTCCCTGGTGTCCCTGTGCGCCGGCTGCGTGTCCCCTGGTGTCGTGTCCCATGGGTGGGCGTCCGTGTCTGCTTCGGGGGGGGGGTGGGGGGGGGGGGGGCGGTGGGCCGGGTTGTCCGATGGGTATGCATGTCCAGGACCAGCACACGTCTCCAGGGATGGAGATGCCCCAGCCTGACGGCTCCTGTGCTGGCTCTGACCCCCATCTCCACGTCCCCAACCCGTCTCCACGTCCCCAGCCCATCTCCATGCCTCCCGGGCACTAGTGCCCTCCCCAAGGGAGCCGTGGGTGGCCCTGCGGCATCCCCAGGGATTTCGGGGCCGTGAAGGCACCCAAGGGTGGCCCTGAGCAGGCGGGCAGGTGCCACCTGCCAGCGATGCCCCCACCACTCGGGACAAGGAGCCTGGCCCTTCTCGTGGTGCCGGGGGAGCCGCCTGCCGCAGTGCCCCAGGAGGGAGGGGCTGCAGCCCCTTTCGTTCACTTTCGTTCACTCTTGTTGATCACTTTGAAGAGAGGCCTTCTGAGGAGTCGGGTGGGAATCAGGAGCTCCCTGCTACAGGTCCCCAGCAGGGCACCGGCACTGTCCCCATGTGCCGGGACACGGGCGCTGTCCCCACTGTCCCTGCCTGCCCTGTGGCCCCTCTGACCTCACAAGAGCCGGCAGCAGCGGGTGCCGGCAGAGCCCCGGGACGGGCCGAGCGCGGTGCCTGCGGGGGGCTGCCTCGGTGATGGCTGGTCAGCGTAAGAGGTGGGTGGGGGCAGCCCTGGCCCCCCCCTGGGGAAATGAGCCCGGGGACCGTCCCAAAGGGGCTGTGACCCCGCAGGGCTGGCCATGCTGCTGCCTTGCGCAGCCCCGGGCGGGCTGGGGACCCAGCCCTGTCTCTGCTTCTCCCAGGCACAGCAAGTGCCCTGCAGTGAGCCGGCAGCGAGCGGCATCCGGCGCCGGCAGCATGCACGCCGCCCTCCAGAGCTTCCTCCGGCTGCTCCGCAGCTTCCTCTCCTTCGGCCTCACGGCGGCATTCGGCGACCTCCTGCTCCGCTCCACCCTCCTCTTCCTTTTCGTCCTGCTCCTGCCCCTCTTTGTGCTGCAGGACCAGGTGCTGCCGGTCCTGCTCGTCCTCGGGAGAGCCCTGCTCCCCGTCGCCGGCATCTTCCTCACCCGCCTGCTGCCGGCCCTGGCCGCCTTCCTCGCCGCGCTCTTCCCGCCCGTCCTCCTCTTCCTGCTGGTGCTGCTGGCCAAAGCTGAGCCCGTCAGCGACAGTGGCACCGCCTCAGGGAGAAGGTGTTTGAGAAGATGTGAGAGAAACAGCCCTGCAGACCCCCAGGGCAGGGGAGAAGGAGGGGAGGAGGTGCTCCGGGCACCGGAGCAGAGATTCCCCTGCCGCTCCTGGGGAGGACCATGGTGACGCAGGCTCTCACCCTGCAGCCCGTGGAGGTCCACGGTGGAGCAGATATCCACCTGCAGCCCGTGGAGGACCCCACTGCGGTGCAGGGGATTGCGCCCAAAGGAGGCTGCGACCCCGTGGGAAGCCCGCGCTGGAGCAGGCTCCTGGCAGGACTTGCGGCCCTGTGCAGAGGAGCCCGCGCTGGAGCAGCTTTGCTGGCAGGACTTGCGACCCTGTGGGGGGACCCACGCTGGAGCAGTCTGTTCCTGAAGGACTGCGCCCCCTGGGAAGGACCCACGCTGGAGCAGTTGGTGGAGGACTGTCTCCCGTGGGAGGGACCCCACGCTGGAGCGGGGCAAGAGCGTGAGGAGGACGGAGCGGCAGAGACAACGCGCAATGAACTGGCCGCAAGCCCCATTCCCCGTCCCCCTGCGCCACTCAGGCGGAGGAGGTGGAGAATTCGGGAGGGAAGTTGAGCCTGGGAAGAAGGCAGGGGTGGGGGGAAGGGGTTTATAGGTGTGTTCTTCTTTCTCATTATCCTACGTCCTTGTTAACTGGCAATAAATTAATTTAATTTCCCCGGGTCGAGCCTGTTTTGCCCGTGATGGTACTTGCTGAGTGATCTCCCTGCCCTTCTCTCCACCCACGAGCCTTTTGTCGTGTTTTCTCCCCCTTGCCCAGCTGAGGAGGGCAGTGACGGAGCGGCTGGGTGGGCACCAGAGCCCAGCCAAGGTCAACCCACCGCCGCGTCTTCAGCGGCTGCGCCGGAGCCCTCGGCATCACCCTCCGGTCACGGTGGTGCACATCGTCCCCCGCCCCTCCCCGCCCCCTGCCCCCTGCCCGGTGGGGGCAGCAGACCCCGGTTCGGAGCGTGGCTGGGAGCGGCCCCTGCCCGGCACAGAGCCCTGTGTGTGCCTGGGCTGCGTGTCCGGGGCTCCTTTCCGGGCTCCATCCTGGGGCTCCATCGCGGGGGGTCCATCCCGGGGACCCCTGTAGGGACAGCCCATCCCCAGGTGACCGTGACGCGGGCGGGGGCATGGGCAGGACTCGGCTCAGCCCCCCGTCCCCGAGCCCCCAGCCCCAGCGCTGACGGCCCTTGTGCAGCCCATGGGGCCCCCGGTCCCACATCCCCGGGCCTGGCGGGGACCCCTCTCCTGTGACGGGCTCAGGCACCGGGGGCCGGGGCAGGGCTGGGCGCGGGGGTCACCCCAGGCAGGGCAGGGGGACGGGGCGGAGCTAGGGAGCGAGTGGGCGGGGGTTGGCGGCGCCAGGAAGGCTGGAGGCGATGGTGCGGGGTGACATGCGGGGCCTTTAATGACAGACGTGTCCCTGGGAGCCTGGCGGACCACGGTGGGGGCGGGTGACGACGGCGCCCATGGGTGTCCCCGGGGTGCAGCTGTGGCCAGGCTCACGGGACCCTCCTGCTGTAGTAGATGTTCCTGGCTATGACACCTGGGGGAGAAGTGATGATGAGCGGCTGCGCCCGTCACCGCTCCCAGCCCCGGCTGCGGGGACCGAGAGCTGGGAGCCCTCGGCCGTGGGGCCAGCTGGCACCACCGCCACCGCCACCGGCACCAGCACCGGCACCGGCACCTCTGCCCCTGTGCCGCCTTCTCCCGCCACGCTGCCTGCGCTGCCAGCCGGCCTGGGGGCTCCTCTTGCGTCTCCTGTGCCGGGGCGGTGACAAGCGGACCCACCGGCACATGCTGGTGGTGACACGGGGCTGGTGGTGATGCTGGGCAGCCGCCCTCCTCCTGCGGGCCTGGGCCGGCCCGTAGCCATGGAGCCTGTGTGCAGCCGGGCGGCACCGTGGGGACATTGTGATGCCGCTGGTGATGTTGGCCGTGTAACACGCCTCTGTCACAAAGGGCCTCGCCCCGGCACCCCTATAAAAGCGGGGTGGGGGGCCAGAGCCAACCCGCGGCAGGGCAGGGCGGCTGGCCACCCCACTCGGCCAGTCCCAGCATGGCTCGGTCCCGGCGCAGCGAGACCCGCAGCAGGAGCCGGCGCCGCCGCCGCAGCCCGGGCCACTACCAGAGCCGCCCTCGCCGCCGGTATGGGAGGAGCCGCCGCCGGCCTGCGGCACGCAGCCGCAGGCATACAAGGAGCCGGCGGCAGCGTGGGGGACACAGGCTTCGCCGCTGAGTAGACCCCAGCACTGGGCGTCTGCGGAGCCAGTGTCCCCGAGACCCCCGGCCGCCGCACCGCCGCGGCCCTGGCTCCATCAATAAAGCTGGAATGATCGCATGAAGGGTGTGTGTGTCCCTGGTGTCCCTGTGCGCCGGCTGCGTGTCCCCTGGTGTCGTGTCCCATGGGTGGGCGTCCGTGTCTGCTTCGGGGGGGGGGTGGGGGGGGGGGGCGGGGGGCCGGGTTGTCCGATGGGTACGCATGTCCAGGACCAGCACACGTCTCCAGGGATGGAGATGCCCCAGCCTGACGGCTCCTGTGCTGGCTCTGACCCCCATCTCCACGTCCCCAACCCGTCTCCACGTCCCCAGCCCATCTCCATGCCTCCCGGGCACTAGTGCCCTCCCCAAGGGAGCCGTGGGTGGCCCTGCGGCATCCCCAGGGATTTCGGGGCCGTGAAGGCACCCAAGGGTGGCCCTGAGCAGGCGGGCAGGTGCCACCTGCCAGCGATGCCCCCACCACTCGGGACAAGGAGCCTGGCCCTTCTCGTGGTGCCGGGGGAGCCGCCTGCCGCAGTGCCCCAGGAGGGAGGGGCTGCAGCCCCTTTCGTTCACTTTCGTTCACTCTTGTTGATCACTTTGAAGAGAGGCCTTCTGAGGAGTCGGGTGGGAATCAGGAGCTCCCTGCTACAGGTCCCCAGCAGGGCACCGGCACTGTCCCCATGTGCCGGGACACGGGCGCTGTCCCCACTGTCCCTGCCTGCCCTGTGGCCCCTCTGACCTCACAAGAGCCGGCAGCAGCGGGTGCCGGCAGAGCCCCGGGACGGGCCAAGCGCGGTGCCTGCGGGGGGCTGCCTCGGTGATGGCTGGTCAGCGTAAGAGGTGGGTGGGGGCAGCCCTGGCCCCCCCCTGGGGAAATGAGCCCGGGGACCGTCCCAAAGGGGCTGTGACCCCGCAGGGCTGGCCATGCTGCTGCCTTGCGCAGCCCCGGGCGGGCTGGGGACCCAGCCCTGTCTCTGCTTCTCCCAGGCACAGCAAGTGCCCTGCAGTGAGCCGGCAGCGAGCGGCATCCGGCGCCGGCAGCATGCACGCCGCCCTCCAGAGCTTCCTCCGGCTGCTCCGCAGCTTCCTCTCCTTCGGCCTCACGGCGGCATTCGGCGACCTCCTGCTCCGCTCCACCCTCCTCTTCCTTTTCGTCCTGCTCCTGCCCCTCTTTGTGCTGCAGGACCAGGTGCTGCCGGTCCTGCTCGTCCTCGGGAGAGCCCTGCTCCCCGTCGCCGGCATCTTCCTCACCCGCCTGCTGCCGGCCCTGGCCGCCTTCCTCGCCGCGCTCTTCCCGCCCGTCCTCCTCTTCCTGCTGGTGCTGCTGGCCAAAGCTGAGCCCGTCAGCGACAGTGGCACCGCCTCAGGGAGAAGGTGTTTGAGAAGATGTGAGAGAAACAGCCCTGCAGACCCCCAGGGCAGGGGAGAAGGAGGGGAGGAGGTGCTCCGGGCACCGGAGCAGAGATTCCCCTGCCGCTCCTGGGGAGGACCATGGTGACGCAGGCTCTCACCCTGCAGCCCGTGGAGGTCCACGGTGGAGCAGATATCCACCTGCAGCCCGTGGAGGACCCCACTGCGGTGCAGGGGATTGCGCCCAAAGGAGGCTGCGACCCCGTGGGAAGCCCGCGCTGGAGCAGGCTCCTGGCAGGACTTGCGGCCCTGTGCAGAGGAGCCCGCGCTGGAGCAGCTTTGCTGGCAGGACTTGCGACCCTGTGGGGGGACCCACGCTGGAGCAGTCTGTTCCTGAAGGACTGCGCCCCCTGGGAAGGACCCACGCTGGAGCAGTTGGTGGAGGACTGTCTCCCGTGGGAGGGACCCCACGCTGGAGCGGGGCAAGAGCGTGAGGAGGACGGAGCGGCAGAGACAACGCGCAATGAACTGGCCGCAAGCCCCATTCCCCGTCCCCCTGCGCCACTCAGGCGGAGGAGGTGGAGAATTCGGGAGGGAAGTTGAGCCTGGGAAGAAGGCAGGGGTGGGGGGAAGGGGTTTATAGGTGTGTTCTTCTTTCTCATTATCCTACGTCCTTGTTAACTGGCAATAAATTAATTTAATTTCCCCGGGTCGAGCCTGTTTTGCCCGTGATGGTACTTGCTGAGTGATCTCCCTGCCCTTCTCTCCACCCACGAGCCTTTTGTCGTGTTTTCTCCCCCTTGCCCAGCTGAGGAGGGCAGTGACGGAGCGGCTGGGTGGGCACCAGAGCCCAGCCAAGGTCAACCCACCGCCGCGTCTTCAGCGGCTGCGCCGGAGCCCTCGGCATCACCCTCCGGTCACGGTGGTGCACATCGTCCCCCGCCCCTCCCCGCCCCCTGCCCCCTGCCCGGTGGGGGCAGCAGACCCCGGTTCGGAGCGTGGCTGGGAGCGGCCCCTGCCCGGCACAGAGCCCTGTGTGTGCCTGGGCTGCGTGTCCGGGGCTCCTTTCCGGGCTCCATCCTGGGGCTCCATCGCGGGGGGTCCATCCCGGGGACCCCTGTAGGGACAGCCCATCCCCAGGTGACGGTGACGCGGGCGGGGGCATGGGCAGGACTCGGCTCAGCCCCCCGTCCCCGAGCCCCCAGCCCCAGCGCTGACGGCCCTTGTGCAGCCCATGGGGCCCCCGGTCCCACATCCCCGGGCCTGGCGGGGACCCCTCTCCTGTGACGGGCTCAGGCACCGGGGGCCGGGGCAGGGCTGGGCGCGGGGGTCACCCCAGGCAGGGCAGGGGGACGGGGCGGAGCTAGGGAGCGAGTGGGCGGGGGTTGGCGGCGCCAGGAAGGCTGGAGGCGATGGTGCGGGGTGACATGCGGGGCCTTTAATGACAGACGTGTCCCTGGGAGCCTGGCGGACCACGGTGGGGGCGGGTGACGACGGCGCCCATGGGTGTCCCCGGGGTGCAGCTGTGGCCAGGCTCACGGGACCCTCCTGCTGTAGTAGATGTTCCTGGCTATGACACCTGGGGGAGAAGTGATGATGAGCGGCTGCGCCCGTCACCGCTCCCAGCCCCGGCTGCGGGGACCGAGAGCTGGGAGCCCTCGGCCGTGGGGCCAGCTGGCACCACCGCCACCGCCACCGGCACCAGCACCGGCACCGGCACCTCTGCCCCTGTGCCGCCTTCTCCCGCCACGCTGCCTGCGCTGCCAGCCGGCCTGGGGGCTCCTCTTGCGTCTCCTGTGCCGGGGCGGTGACAAGCGGACCCACCGGCACATGCTGGTGGTGACACGGGGCTGGTGGTGATGCTGGGCAGCCGCCCTCCTCCTGCGGGCCTGGGCCGGCCCGTAGCCATGGAGCCTGTGTGCAGCCGGGCGGCACCGTGGGGACATTGTGATGCCGCTGGTGATGTTGGCCGTGTAACACGCCTCTGTCACAAAGGGCCTCGCCCCGGCACCCCTATAAAAGCGGGGTGGGGGGCCAGAGCCAACCCGCGGCAGGGCAGGGCGGCTGGCCACCCCACTCGGCCAGTCCCAGCATGGCTCGGTCCCGGCGCAGCGAGACCCGCAGCAGGAGCCGGCGCCGCCGCCGCAGCCCGGGCCACTACCAGAGCCGCCCTCGCCGCCGGTATGGGAGGAGCCGCCGCCGGCCTGCGGCACGCAGCCGCAGGCATACAAGGAGCCGGCGGCAGCGTGGGGGACACAGGCTTCGCCGCTGAGTAGACCCCAGCACTGGGCGTCTGCGGAGCCAGTGTCCCCGAGACCCCCGGCCGCCGCACCGCCGCGGCCCTGGCTCCATCAATAAAGCTGGAATGATCGCATGAAGGGTGTGTGTGTCCCTGGTGTCCCTGTGCGCCGGCTGCGTGTCCCCTGGTGTCGTGTCCCATGGGTGGGCGTCCGTGTCTGCTTCGGGGGGGGGGTGGGGGGGGGGGGGCGGGGGGCCGGGTTGTCCGATGGGTACGCATGTCCAGGACCAGCACACGTCTCCAGGGATGGAGATGCCCCAGCCTGACGGCTCCTGTGCTGGCTCTGACCCCCATCTCCACGTCCCCAACCCGTCTCCACGTCCCCAGCCCATCTCCATGCCTCCCGGGCACTAGTGCCCTCCCCAAGGGAGCCGTGGGTGGCCCTGCGGCATCCCCAGGGATTTCGGGGCCGTGAAGGCACCCAAGGGTGGCCCTGAGCAGGCGGGCAGGTGCCACCTGCCAGCGATGCCCCCACCACTCGGGACAAGGAGCCTGGCCCTTCTCGTGGTGCCGGGGGAGCCGCCTGCCGCAGTGCCCCAGGAGGGAGGGGCTGCAGCCCCTTTCGTTCACTTTCGTTCACTCTTGTTGATCACTTTGAAGAGAGGCCTTCTGAGGAGTCGGGTGGGAATCAGGAGCTCCCTGCTACAGGTCCCCAGCAGGGCACCGGCACTGTCCCCATGTGCCGGGACACGGGCGCTGTCCCCACTGTCCCTGCCTGCCCTGTGGCCCCTCTGACCTCACAAGAGCCGGCAGCAGCGGGTGCCGGCAGAGCCCCGGGACGGGCCAAGCGCGGTGCCTGCGGGGGGCTGCCTCGGTGATGGCTGGTCAGCGTAAGAGGTGGGTGGGGGCAGCCCTGGCCCCCCCCTGGGGAAATGAGCCCGGGGACCGTCCCAAAGGGGCTGTGACCCCGCAGGGCTGGCCATGCTGCTGCCTTGCGCAGCCCCGGGCGGGCTGGGGACCCAGCCCTGTCTCTGCTTCTCCCAGGCACAGCAAGTGCCCTGCAGTGAGCCGGCAGCGAGCGGCATCCGGCGCCGGCAGCATGCACGCCGCCCTCCAGAGCTTCCTCCGGCTGCTCCGCAGCTTCCTCTCCTTCGGCCTCACGGCGGCATTCGGCGACCTCCTGCTCCGCTCCACCCTCCTCTTCCTTTTCGTCCTGCTCCTGCCCCTCTTTGTGCTGCAGGACCAGGTGCTGCCGGTCCTGCTCGTCCTCGGGAGAGCCCTGCTCCCCGTCGCCGGCATCTTCCTCACCCGCCTGCTGCCGGCCCTGGCCGCCTTCCTCGCCGCGCTCTTCCCGCCCGTCCTCCTCTTCCTGCTGGTGCTGCTGGCCAAAGCTGAGCCCGTCAGCGACAGTGGCACCGCCTCAGGGAGAAGGTGTTTGAGAAGATGTGAGAGAAACAGCCCTGCAGACCCCCAGGGCAGGGGAGAAGGAGGGGAGGAGGTGCTCCGGGCACCGGAGCAGAGATTCCCCTGCCGCTCCTGGGGAGGACCATGGTGACGCAGGCTCTCACCCTGCAGCCCGTGGAGGTCCACGGTGGAGCAGATATCCACCTGCAGCCCGTGGAGGACCCCACTGCGGTGCAGGGGATTGCGCCCAAAGGAGGCTGCGACCCCGTGGGAAGCCCGCGCTGGAGCAGGCTCCTGGCAGGACTTGCGGCCCTGTGCAGAGGAGCCCGCGCTGGAGCAGCTTTGCTGGCAGGACTTGCGACCCTGTGGGGGGACCCACGCTGGAGCAGTCTGTTCCTGAAGGACTGCGCCCCCTGGGAAGGACCCACGCTGGAGCAGTTGGTGGAGGACTGTCTCCCGTGGGAGGGACCCCACGCTGGAGCGGGGCAAGAGCGTGAGGAGGACGGAGCGGCAGAGACAACGCGCAATGAACTGGCCGCAAGCCCCATTCCCCGTCCCCCTGCGCCACTCAGGCGGAGGAGGTGGAGAATTCGGGAGGGAAGTTGAGCCTGGGAAGAAGGCAGGGGTGGGGGGAAGGGGTTTATAGGTGTGTTCTTCTTTCTCATTATCCTACGTCCTTGTTAACTGGCAATAAATTAATTTAATTTCCCCGGGTCGAGCCTGTTTTGCCCGTGATGGTACTTGCTGAGTGATCTCCCTGCCCTTCTCTCCACCCACGAGCCTTTTGTCGTGTTTTCTCCCCCTTGCCCAGCTGAGGAGGGCAGTGACGGAGCGGCTGGGTG
The DNA here is from genome assembly GCF_965638725.1 of Aptenodytes patagonicus. NCBI lineage: Eukaryota > Metazoa > Chordata > Aves > Sphenisciformes > Spheniscidae > Aptenodytes > Aptenodytes patagonicus. The sequence goes on along the minus strand of NW_027472134.1, from coordinate 76,220 downwards.
GGCACCAGAGCCCAGCCAAGGTCAACCCACCGCCGCGTCTTCAGCGGCTGCGCCGGAGCCCTCGGCATCACCCTCCGGTCACGGTGGTGCACATCGTCCCCCGCCCCTCCCCGCCCCCTGCCCCCTGCCCGGTGGGGGCAGCAGACCCCGGTTCGGAGCGTGGCTGGGAGCGGCCCCTGCCCGGCACAGAGCCCTGTGTGTGCCTGGGCTGCGTGTCCGGGGCTCCTTTCCGGGCTCCATCCTGGGGCTCCATCGCGGGGGGTCCATCCCGGGGACCCCTGTAGGGACAGCCCATCCCCAGGTGACGGTGACGCGGGCGGGGGCATGGGCAGGACTCGGCTCAGCCCCCCGTCCCCGAGCCCCCAGCCCCAGCGCTGACGGCCCTTGTGCAGCCCATGGGGCCCCCGGTCCCACATCCCCGGGCCTGGCGGGGACCCCTCTCCTGTGACGGGCTCAGGCACCGGGGGCCGGGGCAGGGCTGGGCGCGGGGGTCACCCCAGGCAGGGCAGGGGGACGGGGCGGAGCTAGGGAGCGAGTGGGCGGGGGTTGGCGGCGCCAGGAAGGCTGGAGGCGATGGTGCGGGGTGACATGCGGGGCCTTTAATGACAGACGTGTCCCTGGGAGCCTGGCGGACCACGGTGGGGGCGGGTGACGACGGCGCCCATGGGTGTCCCCGGGGTGCAGCTGTGGCCAGGCTCACGGGACCCTCCTGCTGTAGTAGATGTTCCTGGCTATGACACCTGGGGGAGAAGTGATGATGAGCGGCTGCGCCCGTCACCGCTCCCAGCCCCGGCTGCGGGGACCGAGAGCTGGGAGCCCTCGGCCGTGGGGCCAGCTGGCACCACCGCCACCGCCACCGGCACCAGCACCGGCACCGGCACCTCTGCCCCTGTGCCGCCTTCTCCCGCCACGCTGCCTGCGCTGCCAGCCGGCCTGGGGGCTCCTCTTGCGTCTCCTGTGCCGGGGCGGTGACAAGCGGACCCACCGGCACATGCTGGTGGTGACACGGGGCTGGTGGTGATGCTGGGCAGCCGCCCTCCTCCTGCGGGCCTGGGCCGGCCCGTAGCCATGGAGCCTGTGTGCAGCCGGGCGGCACCGTGGGGACATTGTGATGCCGCTGGTGATGTTGGCCGTGTAACACGCCTCTGTCACAAAGGGCCTCGCCCCGGCACCCCTATAAAAGCGGGGTGGGGGGCCAGAGCCAACCCGCGGCAGGGCAGGGCGGCTGGCCACCCCACTCGGCCAGTCCCAGCATGGCTCGGTCCCGGCGCAGCGAGACCCGCAGCAGGAGCCGGCGCCGCCGCCGCAGCCCGGGCCACTACCAGAGCCGCCCTCGCCGCCGGTATGGGAGGAGCCGCCGCCGGCCTGCGGCACGCAGCCGCAGGCATACAAGGAGCCGGCGGCAGCGTGGGGGACACAGGCTTCGCCGCTGAGTAGACCCCAGCACTGGGCGTCTGCGGAGCCAGTGTCCCCGAGACCCCCGGCCGCCGCACCGCCGCGGCCCTGGCTCCATCAATAAAGCTGGAATGATCGCATGAAGGGTGTGTGTGTCCCTGGTGTCCCTGTGCGCCGGCTGCGTGTCCCCTGGTGTCGTGTCCCATGGGTGGGCGTCCGTGTCTGCTTCGGGGGGGGGGTGGGGGGGGGGGGGCGGGGGGCCGGGTTGTCCGATGGGTACGCATGTCCAGGACCAGCACACGTCTCCAGGGATGGAGATGCCCCAGCCTGACGGCTCCTGTGCTGGCTCTGACCCCCATCTCCACGTCCCCAACCCGTCTCCACGTCCCCAGCCCATCTCCATGCCTCCCGGGCACTAGTGCCCTCCCCAAGGGAGCCGTGGGTGGCCCTGCGGCATCCCCAGGGATTTCGGGGCCGTGAAGGCACCCAAGGGTGGCCCTGAGCAGGCGGGCAGGTGCCACCTGCCAGCGATGCCCCCACCACTCGGGACAAGGAGCCTGGCCCTTCTCGTGGTGCCGGGGGAGCCGCCTGCCGCAGTGCCCCAGGAGGGAGGGGCTGCAGCCCCTTTCGTTCACTTTCGTTCACTCTTGTTGATCACTTTGAAGAGAGGCCTTCTGAGGAGTCGGGTGGGAATCAGGAGCTCCCTGCTACAGGTCCCCAGCAGGGCACCGGCACTGTCCCCATGTGCCGGGACACGGGCGCTGTCCCCACTGTCCCTGCCTGCCCTGTGGCCCCTCTGACCTCACAAGAGCCGGCAGCAGCGGGTGCCGGCAGAGCCCCGGGACGGGCCGAGCGCGGTGCCTGCGGGGGGCTGCCTCGGTGATGGCTGGTCAGCGTAAGAGGTGGGTGGGGGCAGCCCTGGCCCCCCCCTGGGGAAATGAGCCCGGGGACCGTCCCAAAGGGGCTGTGACCCCGCAGGGCTGGCCATGCTGCTGCCTTGCGCAGCCCCGGGCGGGCTGGGGACCCAGCCCTGTCTCTGCTTCTCCCAGGCACAGCAAGTGCCCTGCAGTGAGCCGGCAGCGAGCGGCATCCGGCGCCGGCAGCATGCACGCCGCCCTCCAGAGCTTCCTCCGGCTGCTCCGCAGCTTCCTCTCCTTCGGCCTCACGGCGGCATTCGGCGACCTCCTGCTCCGCTCCACCCTCCTCTTCCTTTTCGTCCTGCTCCTGCCCCTCTTTGTGCTGCAGGACCAGGTGCTGCCGGTCCTGCTCGTCCTCGGGAGAGCCCTGCTCCCCGTCGCCGGCATCTTCCTCACCCGCCTGCTGCCGGCCCTGGCCGCCTTCCTCGCCGCGCTCTTCCCGCCCGTCCTCCTCTTCCTGCTGGTGCTGCTGGCCAAAGCTGAGCCCGTCAGCGACAGTGGCACCGCCTCAGGGAGAAGGTGTTTGAGAAGATGTGAGAGAAACAGCCCTGCAGACCCCCAGGGCAGGGGAGAAGGAGGGGAGGAGGTGCTCCGGGCACCGGAGCAGAGATTCCCCTGCCGCTCCTGGGGAGGACCATGGTGACGCAGGCTCTCACCCTGCAGCCCGTGGAGGTCCACGGTGGAGCAGATATCCACCTGCAGCCCGTGGAGGACCCCACTGCGGTGCAGGGGATTGCGCCCAAAGGAGGCTGCGACCCCGTGGGAAGCCCGCGCTGGAGCAGGCTCCTGGCAGGACTTGCGGCCCTGTGCAGAGGAGCCCGCGCTGGAGCAGCTTTGCTGGCAGGACTTGCGACCCTGTGGGGGGACCCACGCTGGAGCAGTCTGTTCCTGAAGGACTGCGCCCCCTGGGAAGGACCCACGCTGGAGCAGTTGGTGGAGGACTGTCTCCCGTGGGAGGGACCCCACGCTGGAGCGGGGCAAGAGCGTGAGGAGGACGGAGCGGCAGAGACAACGCGCAATGAACTGGCCGCAAGCCCCATTCCCCGTCCCCCTGCGCCACTCAGGCGGAGGAGGTGGAGAATTCGGGAGGGAAGTTGAGCCTGGGAAGAAGGCAGGGGTGGGGGGAAGGGGTTTATAGGTGTGTTCTTCTTTCTCATTATCCTACGTCCTTGTTAACTGGCAATAAATTAATTTAATTTCCCCGGGTCGAGCCTGTTTTGCCCGTGATGGTACTTGCTGAGTGATCTCCCTGCCCTTCTCTCCACCCACGAGCCTTTTGTCGTGTTTTCTCCCCCTTGCCCAGCTGAGGAGGGCAGTGACGGAGCGGCTGGGTGGGCACCAGAGCCCAGCCAAGGTCAACCCACCGCCGCGTCTTCAGCGGCTGCGCCGGAGCCCTCGGCATCACCCTCCGGTCACGGTGGTGCACATCGTCCCCCGCCCCTCCCCGCCCCCTGCCCCCTGCCCGGTGGGGGCAGCAGACCCCGGTTCGGAGCGTGGCTGGGAGCGGCCCCTGCCCGGCACAGAGCCCTGTGTGTGCCTGGGCTGCGTGTCCGGGGCTCCTTTCCGGGCTCCATCCTGGGGCTCCATCGCGGGGGGTCCATCCCGGGGACCCCTGTAGGGACAGCCCATCCCCAGGTGACCGTGACGCGGGCGGGGGCATGGGCAGGACTCGGCTCAGCCCCCCGTCCCCGAGCCCCCAGCCCCAGCGCTGACGGCCCTTGTGCAGCCCATGGGGCCCCCGGTCCCACATCCCCGGGCCTGGCGGGGACCCCTCTCCTGTGACGGGCTCAGGCACCGGGGGCCGGGGCAGGGCTGGGCGCGGGGGTCACCCCAGGCAGGGCAGGGGGACGGGGCGGAGCTAGGGAGCGAGTGGGCGGGGGTTGGCGGCGCCAGGAAGGCTGGAGGCGATGGTGCGGGGTGACATGCGGGGCCTTTAATGACAGACGTGTCCCTGGGAGCCTGGCGGACCACGGTGGGGGCGGGTGACGACGGCGCCCATGGGTGTCCCCGGGGTGCAGCTGTGGCCAGGCTCACGGGACCCTCCTGCTGTAGTAGATGTTCCTGGCTATGACACCTGGGGGAGAAGTGATGATGAGCGGCTGCGCCCGTCACCGCTCCCAGCCCCGGCTGCGGGGACCGAGAGCTGGGAGCCCTCGGCCGTGGGGCCAGCTGGCACCACCGCCACCGCCACCGGCACCAGCACCGGCACCGGCACCTCTGCCCCTGTGCCGCCTTCTCCCGCCACGCTGCCTGCGCTGCCAGCCGGCCTGGGGGCTCCTCTTGCGTCTCCTGTGCCGGGGCGGTGACAAGCGGACCCACCGGCACATGCTGGTGGTGACACGGGGCTGGTGGTGATGCTGGGCAGCCGCCCTCCTCCTGCGGGCCTGGGCCGGCCCGTAGCCATGGAGCCTGTGTGCAGCCGGGCGGCACCGTGGGGACATTGTGATGCCGCTGGTGATGTTGGCCGTGTAACACGCCTCTGTCACAAAGGGCCTCGCCCCGGCACCCCTATAAAAGCGGGGTGGGGGGCCAGAGCCAACCCGCGGCAGGGCAGGGCGGCTGGCCACCCCACTCGGCCAGTCCCAGCATGGCTCGGTCCCGGCGCAGCGAGACCCGCAGCAGGAGCCGGCGCCGCCGCCGCAGCCCGGGCCACTACCAGAGCCGCCCTCGCCGCCGGTATGGGAGGAGCCGCCGCCGGCCTGCGGCACGCAGCCGCAGGCATACAAGGAGCCGGCGGCAGCGTGGGGGACACAGGCTTCGCCGCTGAGTAGACCCCAGCACTGGGCGTCTGCGGAGCCAGTGTCCCCGAGACCCCCGGCCGCCGCACCGCCGCGGCCCTGGCTCCATCAATAAAGCTGGAATGATCGCATGAAGGGTGTGTGTGTCCCTGGTGTCCCTGTGCGCCGGCTGCGTGTCCCCTGGTGTCGTGTCCCATGGGTGGGCGTCCGTGTCTGCTTGGGGGGGGGCGGGGGGCCGGGTTGTCCGATGGGTACGCATGTCCAGGACCAGCACACGTCTCCAGGGATGGAGATGCCCCAGCCTGACGGCTCCTGTGCTGGCTCTGACCCCCATCTCCACGTCCCCAACCCGTCTCCACGTCCCCAGCCCATCTCCATGCCTCCCGGGCACTAGTGCCCTCCCCAAGGGAGCCGTGGGTGGCCCTGCGGCATCCCCAGGGATTTCGGGGCCGTGAAGGCACCCAAGGGTGGCCCTGAGCAGGCGGGCAGGTGCCACCTGCCAGCGATGCCCCCACCACTCGGGACAAGGAGCCTGGCCCTTCTCGTGGTGCCGGGGGAGCCGCCTGCCGCAGTGCCCCAGGAGGGAGGGGCTGCAGCCCCTTTCGTTCACTTTCGTTCACTCTTGTTGATCACTTTGAAGAGAGGCCTTCTGAGGAGTCGGGTGGGAATCAGGAGCTCCCTGCTACAGGTCCCCAGCAGGGCACCGGCACTGTCCCCATGTGCCGGGACACGGGCGCTGTCCCCACTGTCCCTGCCTGCCCTGTGGCCCCTCTGACCTCACAAGAGCCGGCAGCAGCGGGTGCCGGCAGAGCCCCGGGACGGGCCAAGCGCGGTGCCTGCGGGGGGCTGCCTCGGTGATGGCTGGTCAGCGTAAGAGGTGGGTGGGGGCAGCCCTGGCCCCCCCCTGGGGAAATGAGCCCGGGGACCGTCCCAAAGGGGCTGTGACCCCGCAGGGCTGGCCATGCTGCTGCCTTGCGCAGCCCCGGGCGGGCTGGGGACCCAGCCCTGTCTCTGCTTCTCCCAGGCACAGCAAGTGCCCTGCAGTGAGCCGGCAGCGAGCGGCATCCGGCGCCGGCAGCATGCACGCCGCCCTCCAGAGCTTCCTCCGGCTGCTCCGCAGCTTCCTCTCCTTCGGCCTCACGGCGGCATTCGGCGACCTCCTGCTCCGCTCCACCCTCCTCTTCCTTTTCGTCCTGCTCCTGCCCCTCTTTGTGCTGCAGGACCAGGTGCTGCCGGTCCTGCTCGTCCTCGGGAGAGCCCTGCTCCCCGTCGCCGGCATCTTCCTCACCCGCCTGCTGCCGGCCCTGGCCGCCTTCCTCGCCGCGCTCTTCCCGCCCGTCCTCCTCTTCCTGCTGGTGCTGCTGGCCAAAGCTGAGCCCGTCAGCGACAGTGGCACCGCCTCAGGGAGAAGGTGTTTGAGAAGATGTGAGAGAAACAGCCCTGCAGACCCCCAGGGCAGGGGAGAAGGAGGGGAGGAGGTGCTCCGGGCACCGGAGCAGAGATTCCCCTGCCGCTCCTGGGGAGGACCATGGTGACGCAGGCTCTCACCCTGCAGCCCGTGGAGGTCCACGGTGGAGCAGATATCCACCTGCAGCCCGTGGAGGACCCCACTGCGGTGCAGGGGATTGCGCCCAAAGGAGGCTGCGACCCCGTGGGAAGCCCGCGCTGGAGCAGGCTCCTGGCAGGACTTGCGGCCCTGTGCAGAGGAGCCCGCGCTGGAGCAGCTTTGCTGGCAGGACTTGCGACCCTGTGGGGGGACCCACGCTGGAGCAGTCTGTTCCTGAAGGACTGCGCCCCCTGGGAAGGACCCACGCTGGAGCAGTTGGTGGAGGACTGTCTCCCGTGGGAGGGACCCCACGCTGGAGCGGGGCAAGAGCGTGAGGAGGACGGAGCGGCAGAGACAACGCGCAATGAACTGGCCGCAAGCCCCATTCCCCGTCCCCCTGCGCCACTCAGGCGGAGGAGGTGGAGAATTCGGGAGGGAAGTTGAGCCTGGGAAGAAGGCAGGGGTGGGGGGAAGGGGTTTATAGGTGTGTTCTTCTTTCTCATTATCCTACGTCCTTGTTAACTGGCAATAAATTAATTTAATTTCCCCGGGTCGAGCCTGTTTTGCCCGTGATGGTACTTGCTGAGTGATCTCCCTGCCCTTCTCTCCACCCACGAGCCTTTTGTCGTGTTTTCTCCCCCTTGCCCAGCTGAGGAGGGCAGTGACGGAGCGGCTGGGTGGGCACCAGAGCCCAGCCAAGGTCAACCCACCGCCGCGTCTTCAGCGGCTGCGCCGGAGCCCTCGGCATCACCCTCCGGTCACGGTGGTGCACATCGTCCCCCGCCCCTCCCCGCCCCCTGCCCCCTGCCCGGTGGGGGCAGCAGACCCCGGTTCGGAGCGTGGCTGGGAGCGGCCCCTGCCCGGCACAGAGCCCTGTGTGTGCCTGGGCTGCGTGTCCGGGGCTCCTTTCCGGGCTCCATCCTGGGGCTCCATCGCAGGGGGTCCATCCCGGGGACCCCTGTAGGGACAGCCCATCCCCAGGTGACGGTGACGCGGGCGGGGGCATGGGCAGGACTCGGCTCAGCCCCCCGTCCCCGAGCCCCCAGCCCCAGCGCTGACGGCCCTTGTGCAGCCCATGGGGCCCCCGGTCCCACATCCCCGGGCCTGGCGGGGACCCCTCTCCTGTGACGGGCTCAGGCACCGGGGGCCGGGGCAGGGCTGGGCGCGGGGGTCACCCCAGGCAGGGCAGGGGGACGGGGCGGAGCTAGGGAGCGAGTGGGCGGGGGTTGGCGGCGCCAGGAAGGCTGGAGGCGATGGTGCGGGGTGACATGCGGGGCCTTTAATGACAGACGTGTCCCTGGGAGCCTGGCGGACCACGGTGGGGGCGGGTGACGACGGCGCCCATGGGTGTCCCCGGGGTGCAGCTGTGGCCAGGCTCACGGGACCCTCCTGCTGTAGTAGATGTTCCTGGCTATGACACCTGGGGGAGAAGTGATGATGAGCGGCTGCGCCCGTCACCGCTCCCAGCCCCGGCTGCGGGGACCGAGAGCTGGGAGCCCTCGGCCGTGGGGCCAGCTGGCACCACCGCCACCGCCACCGGCACCAGCACCGGCACCGGCACCTCTGCCCCTGTGCCGCCTTCTCCCGCCACGCTGCCTGCGCTGCCAGCCGGCCTGGGGGCTCCTCTTGCGTCTCCTGTGCCGGGGCGGTGACAAGCGGACCCACCGGCACATGCTGGTGGTGACACGGGGCTGGTGGTGATGCTGGGCAGCCGCCCTCCTCCTGCGGGCCTGGGCCGGCCCGTAGCCATGGAGCCTGTGTGCAGCCGGGCGGCACCGTGGGGACATTGTGATGCCGCTGGTGATGTTGGCCGTGTAACACGCCTCTGTCACAAAGGGCCTCGCCCCGGCACCCCTATAAAAGCGGGGTGGGGGGCCAGAGCCAACCCGCGGCAGGGCAGGGCGGCTGGCCACCCCACTCGGCCAGTCCCAGCATGGCTCGGTCCCGGCGCAGCGAGACCCGCAGCAGGAGCCGGCGCCGCCGCCGCAGCCCGGGCCACTACCAGAGCCGCCCTCGCCGCCGGTATGGGAGGAGCCGCCGCCGGCCTGCGGCACGCAGCCGCAGGCATACAAGGAGCCGGCGGCAGCGTGGGGGACACAGGCTTCGCCGCTGAGTAGACCCCAGCACTGGGCGTCTGCGGAGCCAGTGTCCCCGAGACCCCCGGCCGCCGCACCGCCGCGGCCCTGGCTCCATCAATAAAGCTGGAATGATCGCATGAAGGGTGTGTGTGTCCCTGGTGTCCCTGTGCGCTGGCTGCGTGTCCCCTGGTGTCGTGTCCCATGGGTGGGCGTCCGTGTCTGCTTCGGGGGGGGGGGGGGGGGGGGGGGGCGGTGGGCCGGGTTGTCCGATGGGTATGCATGTCCAGGACCAGCACACGTCTCCAGGGATGGAGATGCCCCAGCCTGATGGCTCCTGTGCTGGCTCTGACCCCCATCTCCACGTCCCCAACCCGTCTCCACGTCCCCAGCCCATCTCCATGCCTCCCGGGCACTAGTGCCCTCCCCAAGGGAGCCGTGGGTGGCCCTGCGGCATCCCCAGGGATTTCGGGGCCGTGAAGGCACCCAAGGGTGGCCCTGAGCAGGCGGGCAGGTGCCACCTGCCAGCGATGCCCCCACCACTCGGGACAAGGAGCCTGGCCCTTCTCGTGGTGCCGGGGGAGCCGCCTGCCGCAGTGCCCCAGGAGGGAGGGGCTGCAGCCCCTTTCGTTCACTTTCGTTCACTCTTGTTGATCACTTTGAAGAGAGGCCTTCTGAGGAGTCGGGTGGGAATCAGGAGCTCCCTGCTACAGGTCCCCAGCAGGGCACCGGCACTGTCCCCATGTGCCGGGACACGGGCGCTGTCCCCACTGTCCCTGCCTGCCCTGTGGCCCCTCTGACCTCACAAGAGCCGGCAGCAGTGGGTGCCGGCAGAGCCCCGGGACGGGCCGAGCGCGGTGCCTGCGGGGGGCTGCCTCGGTGATGGCTGGTCAGCGTAAGAGGTGGGTGGGGGCAGCCCTGGCCCCCCCCTGGGGAAATGAGCCCGGGGACCGTCCCAAAGGGGCTGTGACCCCGCAGGGCTGGCCATGCTGCTGCCTTGCGCAGCCCCGGGCGGGCTGGGGACCCAGCCCTGTCTCTGCTTCTCCCAGGCACAGCAAGTGCCCTGCAGTGAGCCGGCAGCGAGCGGCATCCGGCGCCGGCAGCATGCACGCCGCCCTCCAGAGCTTCCTCCGGCTGCTCCGCAGCTTCCTCTCCTTCGGCCTCACGGCGGCATTCGGCGACCTCCTGCTCCGCTCCACCCTCCTCTTCCTTTTCGTCCTGCTCCTGCCCCTCTTTGTGCTGCAGGACCAGGTGCTGCCGGTCCTGCTCGTCCTCGGGAGAGCCCTGCTCCCCGTCGCCGGCATCTTCCTCACCCGCCTGCTGCCGGCCCTGGCCGCCTTCCTCGCCGCGCTCTTCCCGCCCGTCCTCCTCTTCCTGCTGGTGCTGCTGGCCAAAGCTGAGCCCGTCAGCGACAGTGGCACCGCCTCAGGGAGAAGGTGTTTGAGAAGATGTGAGAGAAACAGCCCTGCAGACCCCCAGGGCAGGGGAGAAGGAGGGGAGGAGGTGCTCCGGGCACCGGAGCAGAGATTCCCCTGCCGCTCCTGGGGAGGACCATGGTGACGCAGGCTCTCACCCTGCAGCCCGTGGAGGTCCACGGTGGAGCAGATATCCACCTGCAGCCCGTGGAGGACCCCACTGCGGTGCAGGGGATTGCGCCCAAAGGAGGCTGCGACCCCGTGGGAAGCCCGCGCTGGAGCAGGCTCCTGGCAGGACTTGCGGCCCTGTGCAGAGGAGCCCGCGCTGGAGCAGCTTTGCTGGCAGGACTTGCGACCCTGTGGGGGGACCCACGCTGGAGCAGTCTGTTCCTGAAGGACTGCGCCCCCTGGGAAGGACCCACGCTGGAGCAGTTGGTGGAGGACTGTCTCCCGTGGGAGGGACCCCACGCTGGAGCGGGGCAAGAGCGTGAGGAGGACGGAGCGGCAGAGACAACGCGCAATGAACTGGCCGCAAGCCCCATTCCCCGTCCCCCTGCGCCACTCAGGCGGAGGAGGTGGAGAATTCGGGAGGGAAGTTGAGCCTGGGAAGAAGGCAGGGGTGGGGGGAAGGGGTTTATAGGTGTGTTCTTCTTTCTCATTATCCTACGTCCTTGTTAACTGGCAATAAATTAATTTAATTTCCCCGGGTCGAGCCTGTTTTGCCCGTGATGGTACTTGCTGAGTGATCTCCCTGCCCTTCTCTCCACCCACGAGCCTTTTGTCGTGTTTTCTCCCCCTTGCCCAGCTGAGGAGGGCAGTGACGGAGCGGCTGGGTGGGCACCAGAGCCCAGCCAAGGTCAACCCACCGCCGCGTCTTCAGCGGCTGCGCCGGAGCCCTCGGCATCACCCTCCGGTCACGGTGGTGCACATCGTCCCCCGCCCCTCCCCGCCCCCTGCCCCCTGCCCGGTGGGGGCAGCAGACCCCGGTTCGGAGCGTGGCTGGGAGCGGCCCCTGCCCGGCACAGAGCCCTGTGTGTGCCTGGGCTGCGTGTCCGGGGCTCCTTTCCGGGCTCCATCCTGGGGCTCCATCGCGGGGGGTCCATCCCGGGGACCCCTGTAGGGACAGCCCATCCCCAGGTGACGGTGACGCGGGCGGGGGCATGGGCAGGACTCGGCTCAGCCCCCCGTCCCCGAGCCCCCAGCCCCAGCGCTGACGGCCCTTGTGCAGCCCATGGGGCCCCCGGTCCCACATCCCCGGGCCTGGCGGGGACCCCTCTCCTGTGACGGGCTCAGGCACCGGGGGCCGGGGCAGGGCTGGGCGCGGGGGTCACCCCAGGCAGGGCAGGGGGACGGGGCGGAGCTAGGGAGCGAGTGGGCGGGGGTTGGCGGCGCCAGGAAGGCTGGAGGCGATGGTGCGGGGTGACATGCGGGGCCTTTAATGACAGACGTGTCCCTGGGAGCCTGGCGGACCACGGTGGGGGCGGGTGACGACGGCGCCCATGGGTGTCCCCGGGGTGCAGCTGTGGCCAGGCTCACGGGACCCTCCTGCTGTAGTAGATGTTCCTGGCTATGACACCTGGGGGAGAAGTGATGATGAGCGGCTGCGCCCGTCACCGCTCCCAGCCCCGGCTGCGGGGACCGAGAGCTGGGAGCCCTCGGCCGTGGGGCCAGCTGGCACCACCGCCACCGCCACCGGCACCAGCACCGGCACCGGCACCTCTGCCCCTGTGCCGCCTTCTCCCGCCACGCTGCCTGCGCTGCCAGCCGGCCTGGGGGCTCCTCTTGCGTCTCCTGTGCCGGGGCGGTGACAAGCGGACCCACCGGCACATGCTGGTGGTGACACGGGGCTGGTGGTGATGCTGGGCAGCCGCCCTCCTCCTGCGGGCCTGGGCCGGCCCGTAGCCATGGAGCCTGTGTGCAGCCGGGCGGCACCGTGGGGACATTGTGATGCCGCTGGTGATGTTGGCCGTGTAACACGCCTCTGTCACAAAGGGCCTCGCCCCGGCACCCCTATAAAAGCGGGGTGGGGGGCCAGAGCCAACCCGCGGCAGGGCAGGGCGGCTGGCCACCCCACTCGGCCAGTCCCAGCATGGCTCGGTCCCGGCGCAGCGAGACCCGCAGCAGGAGCCGGCGCCGCCGCCGCAGCCCGGGCCACTACCAGAGCCGCCCTCGCCGCCGGTATGGGAGGAGCCGCCGCCGGCCTGCGGCACGCAGCCGCAGGCATACAAGGAGCCGGCGGCAGCGTGGGGGACACAGGCTTCGCCGCTGAGTAGACCCCAGCACTGGGCGTCTGCGGAGCCAGTGTCCCCGAGACCCCCGGCCGCCGCACCGCCGCGGCCCTGGCTCCATCAATAAAGCTGGAATGATCGCATGAAGGGTGTGTGTGTCCCTGGTGTCCCTGTGCGCCGGCTGCGTGTCCCCTGGTGTCGTGTCCCATGGGTGGGCGTCCGTGTCTGCTTCGGGGGGGGGGTGGGGGGGGGGGGGCGGTGGGCCGGGTTGTCCGATGGGTATGCATGTCCAGGACCAGCACACGTCTCCAGGGATGGAGATGCCCCAGCCTGACGGCTCCTGTGCTGGCTCTGACCCCCATCTCCACGTCCCCAACCCGTCTCCACGTCCCCAGCCCATCTCCATGCCTCCCGGGCACTAGTGCCCTCCCCAAGGGAGCCGTGGGTGGCCCTGCGGCATCCCCAGGGATTTCGGGGCCGTGAAGGCACCCAAGGGTGGCCCTGAGCAGGCGGGCAGGTGCCACCTGCCAGCGATGCCCCCACCACTCGGGACAAGGAGCCTGGCCCTTCTCGTGGTGCCGGGGGAGCCGCCTGCCGCAGTGCCCCAGGAGGGAGGGGCTGCAGCCCCTTTCGTTCACTTTCGTTCACTCTTGTTGATCACTTTGAAGAGAGGCCTTCTGAGGAGTCGGGTGGGAATCAGGAGCTCCCTGCTACAGGTCCCCAGCAGGGCACCGGCACTGTCCCCATGTGCCGGGACACGGGCGCTGTCCCCACTGTCCCTGCCTGCCCTGTGGCCCCTCTGACCTCACAAGAGCCGGCAGCAGCGGGTGCCGGCAGAGCCCCGGGACGGGCCGAGCGCGGTGCCTGCGGGGGGCTGCCTCGGTGATGGCTGGTCAGCGTAAGAGGTGGGTGGGGGCAGCCCTGGCCCCCCCCTGGGGAAATGAGCCCGGGGACCGTCCCAAAGGGGCTGTGACCCCGCAGGGCTGGCCATGCTGCTGCCTTGCGCAGCCCCGGGCGGGCTGGGGACCCAGCCCTGTCTCTGCTTCTCCCAGGCACAGCAAGTGCCCTGCAGTGAGCCGGCAGCGAGCGGCATCCGGCGCCGGCAGCATGCACGCCGCCCTCCAGAGCTTCCTCCGGCTGCTCCGCAGCTTCCTCTCCTTCGGCCTCACGGCGGCATTCGGCGACCTCCTGCTCCGCTCCACCCTCCTCTTCCTTTTCGTCCTGCTCCTGCCCCTCTTTGTGCTGCAGGACCAGGTGCTGCCGGTCCTGCTCGTCCTCGGGAGAGCCCTGCTCCCCGTCGCCGGCATCTTCCTCACCCGCCTGCTGCCGGCCCTGGCCGCCTTCCTCGCCGCGCTCTTCCCGCCCGTCCTCCTCTTCCTGCTGGTGCTGCTGGCCAAAGCTGAGCCCGTCAGCGACAGTGGCACCGCCTCAGGGAGAAGGTGTTTGAGAAGATGTGAGAGAAACAGCCCTGCAGACCCCCAGGGCAGGGGAGAAGGAGGGGAGGAGGTGCTCCGGGCACCGGAGCAGAGATTCCCCTGCCGCTCCTGGGGAGGACCATGGTGACGCAGGCTCTCACCCTGCAGCCCGTGGAGGTCCACGGTGGAGCAGATATCCACCTGCAGCCCGTGGAGGACCCCACTGCGGTGCAGGGGATTGCGCCCAAAGGAGGCTGCGACCCCGTGGGAAGCCCGCGCTGGAGCAGGCTCCTGGCAGGACTTGCGGCCCTGTGCAGAGGAGCCCGCGCTGGAGCAGCTTTGCTGGCAGGACTTGCGACCCTGTGGGGGGACCCACGCTGGAGCAGTCTGTTCCTGAAGGACTGCGCCCCCTGGGAAGGACCCACGCTGGAGCAGTTGGTGGAGGACTGTCTCCCGTGGGAGGGACCCCACGCTGGAGCGGGGCAAGAGCGTGAGGAGGACGGAGCGGCAGAGACAACGCGCAATGAACTGGCCGCAAGCCCCATTCCCCGTCCCCCTGCGCCACTCAGGCGGAGGAGGTGGAGAATTCGGGAGGGAAGTTGAGCCTGGGAAGAAGGCAGGGGTGGGGGGAAGGGGTTTATAGGTGTGTTCTTCTTTCTCATTATCCTACGTCCTTGTTAACTGGCAATAAATTAATTTAATTTCCCCGGGTCGAGCCTGTTTTGCCCGTGATGGTACTTGCTGAGTGATCTCCCTGCCCTTCTCTCCACCCACGAGCCTTTTGTCGTGTTTTCTCCCCCTTGCCCAGCTGAGGAGGGCAGTGACGGAGCGGCTGGGTGGGCACCAGAGCCCAGCCAAGGTCAACCCACCGCCGCGTCTTCAGCGGCTGCGCCGGAGCCCTCGGCATCACCCTCCGGTCATGGTGGTGCACATCGTCCCCCGCCCCTCCCCGCCCCCTGCCCCCTGCCCGGTGGGGGCAGCAGACCCCGGTTCGGAGCGTGGCTGGGAGCGGCCCCTGCCCGGCACAGAGCCCTGTGTGTGCCTGGGCTGCGTGTCCGGGGCTCCTTTCCGGGCTCCATCCTGGGGCTCCATCGCGGGGGGTCCATCCCGGGGACCCCTGTAGGGACAGCCCATCCCCAGGTGACGGTGACGCGGGCGGGGGCATGGGCAGGACTCGGCTCAGCCCCCCGTCCCCGAGCCCCCAGCCCCAGCGCTGACGGCCCTTGTGCAGCCCATGGGGCCCCCGGTCCCACATCCCCGGGCCTGGCGGGGACCCCTCTCCTGTGACGGGCTCAGGCACCGGGGGCCGGGGCAGGGCTGGGCGCGGGGGTCACCCCAGGCAGGGCAGGGGGACGGGGCGGAGCTAGGGAGCGAGTGGGCGGGGGTTGGCGGCGCCAGGAAGGCTGGAGGCGATGGTGCGGGGTGACATGCGGGGCCTTTAATGACAGACGTGTCCCTGGGAGCCTGGCGGACCACGGTGGGGGCGGGTGACGACGGCGCCCATGGGTGTCCCCGGGGTGCAGCTGTGGCCAGGCTCACGGGACCCTCCTGCTGTAGTAGATGTTCCTGGCTATGACACCTGGGGGAGAAGTGATGATGAGCGGCTGCGCCCGTCACCGCTCCCAGCCCCGGCTGCGGGGACCGAGAGCTGGGAGCCCTCGGCCGTGGGGCCAGCTGGCACCACCGCCACCGCCACCGGCACCAGCACCGGCACCGGCACCTCTGCCCCTGTGCCGCCTTCTCCCGCCACGCTGCCTGCGCTGCCAGCCGGCCTGGGGGCTCCTCTTGCGTCTCCTGTGCCGGGGCGGTGACAAGCGGACCCACCGGCACATGCTGGTGGTGACACGGGGCTGGTGGTGATGCTGGGCAGCCGCCCTCCTCCTGCGGGCCTGGGCCGGCCCGTAGCCATGGAGCCTGTGTGCAGCCGGGCGGCACCGTGGGGACATTGTGATGCCGCTGGTGATGTTGGCCGTGTAACACGCCTCTGTCACAAAGGGCCTCGCCCCGGCACCCCTATAAAAGCGGGGTGGGGGGCCAGAGCCAACCCGCGGCAGGGCAGGGCGGCTGGCCACCCCACTCGGCCAGTCCCAGCATGGCTCGGTCCCGGCGCAGCGAGACCCGCAGCAGGAGCCGGCGCCGCCGCCGCAGCCCGGGCCACTACCAGAGCCGCCCTCGCCGCCGGTATGGGAGGAGCCGCCGCCGGCCTGCGGCACGCAGCCGCAGGCATACAAGGAGCCGGCGGCAGCGTGGGGGACACAGGCTTCGCCGCTGAGTAGACCCCAGCACTGGGCGTCTGCGGAGCCAGTGTCCCCGAGACCCCCGGCCGCCGCACCGCCGTGGCCCTGGCTCCATCAATAAAGCTGGAATGATCGCATGAAGGGTGTGTGTGTCCCTGGTGTCCCTGTGCGCCGGCTGCGTGTCCCCTGGTGTCGTGTCCCATGGGTGGGCGTCCGTGTCTGCTTGGGGGGGGGGCGGGGGGCCGGGTTGTCCGATGGGTACGCATGTCCAGGACCAGCACACGTCTCCAGGGATGGAGATGCCCCAGCCTGACGGCTCCTGTGCTGGCTCTGACCCCCATCTCCACGTCCCCAACCCGTCTCCACGTCCCCAGCCCATCTCCATGCCTCCCGGGCACTAGTGCCCTCCCCAAGGGAGCCGTGGGTGGCCCTGCGGCATCCCCAGGGATTTCGGGGCCGTGAAGGCACCCAAGGGTGGCCCTGAGCAGGCGGGCAGGTGCCACCTGCCAGCGATGCCCCCACCACTCGGGACAAGGAGCCTGGCCCTTCTCGTGGTGCCGGGGGAGCCGCCTGCCGCAGTGCCCCAGGAGGGAGGGGCTGCAGCCCCTTTCGTTCACTTTCGTTCACTCTTGTTGATCACTTTGAAGAGAGGCCTTCTGAGGAGTCGGGTGGGAATCAGGAGCTCCCTGCTACAGGTCCCCAGCAGGGCACCGGCACTGTCCCCATGTGCCGGGACACGGGCGCTGTCCCCACTGTCCCTGCCTGCCCTGTGGCCCCTCTGACCTCACAAGAGCCGGCAGCAGCGGGTGCCGGCAGAGCCCCGGGACGGGCCGAGCGCGGTGCCTGCGGGGGGCTGCCTCGGTGATGGCTGGTCAGCGTAAGAGGTGGGTGGGGGCAGCCCTGGCCCCCCCCTGGGGAAATGAGCCCGGGGACCGTCCCAAAGGGGCTGTGACCCCGCAGGGCTGGCCATGCTGCTGCCTTGCGCAGCCCCGGGCGGGCTGGGGACCCAGCCCTGTCTCTGCTTCTCCCAGGCACAGCAAGTGCCCTGCAGTGAGCCGGCAGCGAGCGGCATCCGGCGCCGGCAGCATGCACGCCGCCCTCCAGAGCTTCCTCCGGCTGCTCCGCAGCTTCCTCTCCTTCGGCCTCACGGCGGCATTCGGCGACCTCCTGCTCCGCTCCACCCTCCTCTTCCTTTTCGTCCTGCTCCTGCCCCTCTTTGTGCTGCAGGACCAGGTGCTGCCGGTCCTGCTCGTCCTCGGGAGAGCCCTGCTCCCCGTCGCCGGCATCTTCCTCACCCGCCTGCTGCCGGCCCTGGCCGCCTTCCTCGCCGCGCTCTTCCCGCCCGTCCTCCTCTTCCTGCTGGTGCTGCTGGCCAAAGCTGAGCCCGTCAGCGACAGTGGCACCGCCTCAGGGAGAAGGTGTTTGAGAAGATGTGAGAGAAACAGCCCTGCAGACCCCCAGGGCAGGGGAGAAGGAGGGGAGGAGGTGCTCCGGGCACCGGAGCAGAGATTCCCCTGCCGCTCCTGGGGAGGACCATGGTGACGCAGGCTCTCACCCTGCAGCCCGTGGAGGTCCACGGTGGAGCAGATATCCACCTGCAGCCCGTGGAGGACCCCACTGCGGTGCAGGGGATTGCGCCCAAAGGAGGCTGCGACCCCGTGGGAAGCCCGCGCTGGAGCAGGCTCCTGGCAGGACTTGCGGCCCTGTGCAGAGGAGCCCGCGCTGGAGCAGCTTTGCTGGCAGGACTTGCGACCCTGTGGGGGGACCCACGCTGGAGCAGTCTGTTCCTGAAGGACTGCGCCCCCTGGGAAGGACCCACGCTGGAGCAGTTGGTGGAGGACTGTCTCCCGTGGGAGGGACCCCACGCTGGAGCGGGGCAAGAGCGTGAGGAGGACGGAGCGGCAGAGACAACGCGCAATGAACTGGCCGCAAGCCCCATTCCCCGTCCCCCTGCGCCACTCAGGCGGAGGAGGTGGAGAATTCGGGAGGGAAGTTGAGCCTGGTAAGAAGGCAGGGGTGGGGGGAAGGGGTTTATAGGTGTGTTCTTCTTTCTCATTATCCTACGTCCTTGTTAACTGGCAATAAATTAATTTAATTTCCCCGGGTCGAGCCTGTTTTGCCCGTGATGGTACTTGCTGAGTGATCTCCCTGCCCTTCTCTCCACCCACGAGCCTTTTGTCGTGTTTTCTCCCCCTTGCCCAGCTGAGGAGGGCAGTGACGGAGCGGCTGGGTGGGCACCAGAGCCCAGCCAAGGTCAACCCACCGCCGCGTCTTCAGCGGCTGCGCCGGAGCCCTCGGCATCACCCTCCGGTCACGGTGGTGCACATCGTCCCCCGCCCCTCCCCGCCCCCTGCCCCCTGCCCGGTGGGGGCAGCAGACCCCGGTTCGGAGCGTGGCTGGGAGCGGCCCCTGCCCGGCACAGAGCCCTGTGTGTGCCTGGGCTGCGTGTCCGGGGCTCCTTTCCGGGCTCCATCCTGGGGCTCCATCGCGGGGGGTCCATCCCGGGGACCCCTGTAGGGACAGCCCATCCCCAGGTGACGGTGACGCGGGCGGGGGCATGGGCAGGACTCGGCTCAGCCCCCCGTCCCCGAGCCCCCAGCCCCAGCGCTGACGGCCCTTGTGCAGCCCATGGGGCCCCCGGTCCCACATCCCCGGGCCTGGCGGGGACCCCTCTCCTGTGACGGGCTCAGGCACCGGGGGCCGGGGCAGGGCTGGGCGCGGGGGTCACCCCAGGCAGGGCAGGGGGACGGGGCGGAGCTAGGGAGCGAGTGGGCGGGGGTTGGCGGCGCCAGGAAGGCTGGAGGCGATGGTGCGGGGTGACATGCGGGGCCTTTAATGACAGACGTGTCCCTGGGAGCCTGGCGGACCACGGTGGGGGCGGGTGACGACGGCGCCCATGGGTGTCCCCGGGGTGCAGCTGTGGCCAGGCTCACGGGACCCTCCTGCTGTAGTAGATGTTCCTGGCTATGACACCTGGGGGAGAAGTGATGATGAGCGGCTGCGCCCGTCACCGCTCCCAGCCCCGGCTGCGGGGACCGAGAGCTGGGAGCCCTCGGCCGTGGGGCCAGCTGGCACCACCGCCACCGCCACCGGCACCAGCACCGGCACCGGCACCTCTGCCCCTGTGCCGCCTTCTCCCGCCACGCTGCCTGCGCTGCCAGCCGGCCTGGGGGCTCCTCTTGCGTCTCCTGTGCCGGGGCGGTGACAAGCGGACCCACCGGCACATGCTGGTGGTGACACGGGGCTGGTGGTGATGCTGGGCAGCCGCCCTCCTCCTGCGGGCCTGGGCCGGCCCGTAGCCATGGAGCCTGTGTGCAGCCGGGCGGCACCGTGGGGACATTGTGATGCCGCTGGTGATGTTGGCCGTGTAACACGCCTCTGTCACAAAGGGCCTCGCCCCGGCACCCCTATAAAAGCGGGGTGGGGGGCCAGAGCCAACCCGCGGCAGGGCAGGGCGGCTGGCCACCCCACTCGGCCAGTCCCAGCATGGCTCGGTCCCGGCGCAGCGAGACCCGCAGCAGGAGCCGGCGCCGCCGCCGCAGCCCGGGCCACTACCAGAGCCGCCCTCGCCGCCGGTATGGGAGGAGCCGCCGCCGGCCTGCGGCACGCAGCCGCAGGCATACAAGGAGCCGGCGGCAGCGTGGGGGACACAGGCTTCGCCGCTGAGTAGACCCCAGCACTGGGCGTCTGCGGAGCCAGTGTCCCCGAGACCCCCGGCCGCCGCACCGCCGCGGCCCTGGCTCCATCAATAAAGCTGGAATGATCGCATGAAGGGTGTGTGTGTCCCTGGTGTCCCTGTGCGCCGGCTGCGTGTCCCCTGGTGTCGTGTCCCATGGGTGGGCGTCCGTGTCTGCTTCGGGGGGTGGGGGGGGGGGGGCGGGGGGCCGGGTTGTCCGATGGGTACGCATGTCCAGGACCAGCACACGTCTCCAGGGATGGAGATGCCCCAGCCTGACGGCTCCTGTGCTGGCTCTGACCCCCATCTCCACGTCCCCAACCCGTCTCCACGTCCCCAGCCCATCTCCATGCCTCCCGGGCACTAGTGCCCTCCCCAAGGGAGCCGTGGGTGGCCCTGCGGCATCCCCAGGGATTTCGGGGCCGTGAAGGCACCCAAGGGTGGCCCTGAGCAGGCGGGCAGGTGCCACCTGCCAGCGATGCCCCCACCACTCGGGACAAGGAGCCTGGCCCTTCTCGTGGTGCCGGGGGAGCCGCCTGCCGCAGTGCCCCAGGAGGGAGGGGCTGCAGCCCCTTTCGTTCACTTTCGTTCACTCTTGTTGATCACTTTGAAGAGAGGCCTTCTGAGGAGTCGGGTGGGAATCAGGAGCTCCCTGCTACAGGTCCCCAGCAGGGCACCGGCACTGTCCCCATGTGCCGGGACACGGGCGCTGTCCCCACTGTCCCTGCCTGCCCTGTGGCCCCTCTGACCTCACAAGAGCCGGCAGCAGCGGGTGCCGGCAGAGCCCCGGGACGGGCCGAGCGCGGTGCCTGCGGGGGGCTGCCTCGGTGATGGCTGGTCAGCGTAAGAGGTGGGTGGGGGCAGCCCTGGCCCCCCCCTGGGGAAATGAGCCCGGGGACCGTCCCAAAGGGGCTGTGACCCCGCAGGGCTGGCCATGCTGCTGCCTTGCGCAGCCCCGGGCGGGCTGGGGACCCAGCCCTGTCTCTGCTTCTCCCAGGCACAGCAAGTGCCCTGCAGTGAGCCGGCAGCGAGCGGCATCCGGCGCCGGCAGCATGCACGCCGCCCTCCAGAGCTTCCTCCGGCTGCTCTGCAGCTTCCTCTCCTTCGGCCTCACGGCGGCATTCGGCGACCTCCTGCTCCGCTCCACCCTCCTCTTCCTTTTCGTCCTGCTCCTGCCCCTCTTTGTGCTGCAGGACCAGGTGCTGCCGGTCCTGCTCGTCCTCGGGAGAGCCCTGCTCCCCGTCGCCGGCATCTTCCTCACCCGCCTGCTGCCGGCCCTGGCCGCCTTCCTCGCCGCGCTCTTCCCGCCCGTCCTCCTCTTCCTGCTGGTGCTGCTGGCCAAAGCTGAGCCCGTCAGCGACAGTGGCACCGCCTCAGGGAGAAGGTGTTTGAGAAGATGTGAGAGAAACAGCCCTGCAGACCCCCAGGGCAGGGGAGAAGGAGGGGAGGAGGTGCTCCGGGCACCGGAGCAGAGATTCCCCTGCCGCTCCTGGGGAGGACCATGGTGACGCAGGCTCTCACCCTGCAGCCCGTGGAGGTCCACGGTGGAGCAGATATCCACCTGCAGCCCGTGGAGGACCCCACTGCGGTGCAGGGGATTGCGCCCAAAGGAGGCTGCGACCCCGTGGGAAGCCCGCGCTGGAGCAGGCTCCTGGCAGGACTTGCGGCCCTGTGCAGAGGAGCCCGCGCTGGAGCAGCTTTGCTGGCAGGACTTGCGACCCTGTGGGGGGACCCACGCTGGAGCAGTCTGTTCCTGAAGGACTGCGCCCCCTGGGAAGGACCCACGCTGGAGCAGTTGGTGGAGGACTGTCTCCCGTGGGAGGGACCCCACGCTGGAGCGGGGCAAGAGCGTGAGGAGGACGGAGCGGCAGAGACAACGCGCAATGAACTGGCCGCAAGCCCCATTCCCCGTCCCCCTGCGCCACTCAGGCGGAGGAGGTGGAGAATTCGGGAGGGAAGTTGAGCCTGGGAAGAAGGCAGGGGTGGGGGGAAGGGGTTTATAGGTGTGTTCTTCTTTCTCATTATCCTACGTCCTTGTTAACTGGCAATAAATTAATTTAATTTCCCCGGGTCGAGCCTGTTTTGCCCGTGATGGTACTTGCTGAGTGATCTCCCTGCCCTTCTCTCCACCCACGAGCCTTTTGTCGTGTTTTCTCCCCCTTGCCCAGCTGAGGAGGGCAGTGACGGAGCGGCTGGGTGGGCACCAGAGCCCAGCCAAGGTCAACCCACCGCCGCGTCTTCAGCGGCTGCGCCGGAGCCCTCGGCATCACCCTCCGGTCACGGTGGTGCACATCGTCCCCCGCCCCTCCCCGCCCCCTGCCCCCTGCCCGGTGGGGGCAGCAGACCCCGGTTCGGAGCGTGGCTGGGAGCGGCCCCTGCCCGGCACAGAGCCCTGTGTGTGCCTGGGCTGCGTGTCCGGGGCTCCTTTCCGGGCTCCATCCTGGGGCTCCATCGCGGGGGGTCCATCCCGGGGACCCCTGTAGGGACAGCCCATCCCCAGGTGACGGTGACGCGGGCGGGGGCATGGGCAGGACTCGGCTCAGCCCCCCGTCCCCGAGCCCCCAGCCCCAGCGCTGACGGCCCTTGTGCAGCCCATGGGGCCCCCGGTCCCACATCCCCGGGCCTGGCGGGGACCCCTCTCCTGTGACGGGCTCAGGCACCGGGGGCCGGGGCAGGGCTGGGCGCGGGGGTCACCCCAGGCAGGGCAGGGGGACGGGGCGGAGCTAGGGAGCGAGTGGGCGGGGGTTGGCGGCGCCAGGAAGGCTGGAGGCGATGGTGCGGGGTGACATGCGGGGCCTTTAATGACAGACGTGTCCCTGGGAGCCTGGCGGACCACGGTGGGGGCGGGTGACGACGGCGCCCATGGGTGTCCCCGGGGTGCAGCTGTGGCCAGGCTCACGGGACCCTCCTGCTGTAGTAGATGTTCCTGGCTATGACACCTGGGGGAGAAGTGATGATGAGCGGCTGCGCCCGTCACCGCTCCCAGCCCCGGCTGCGGGGACCGAGAGCTGGGAGCCCTCGGCCGTGGGGCCAGCTGGCACCACCGCCACCGCCACCGGCACCAGCACCGGCACCGGCACCTCTGCCCCTGTGCCGCCTTCTCCCGCCACGCTGCCTGCGCTGCCAGCCGGCCTGGGGGCTCCTCTTGCGTCTCCTGTGCCGGGGCGGTGACAAGCGGACCCACCGGCACATGCTGGTGGTGACACGGGGCTGGTGGTGATGCTGGGCAGCCGCCCTCCTCCTGCGGGCCTGGGCCGGCCCGTAGCCATGGAGCCTGTGTGCAGCCGGGCGGCACCGTGGGGACATTGTGATGCCGCTGGTGATGTTGGCCGTGTAACACGCCTCTGTCACAAAGGGCCTCGCCCCGGCACCCCTATAAAAGCGGGGTGGGGGGCCAGAGCCAACCCGCGGCAGGGCAGGGCGGCTGGCCACCCCACTCGGCCAGTCCCAGCATGGCTCGGTCCCGGCGCAGCGAGACCCGCAGCAGGAGCCGGCGCCGCCGCCGCAGCCCGGGCCACTACCAGAGCCGCCCTCGCCGCCGGTATGGGAGGAGCCGCCGCCGGCCTGCGGCACGCAGCCGCAGGCATACAAGGAGCCGGCGGCAGCGTGGGGGACACAGGCTTCGCCGCTGAGTAGACCCCAGCACTGGGCGTCTGCGGAGCCAGTGTCCCCGAGACCCCCGGCCGCCGCACCGCCGCGGCCCTGGCTCCATCAATAAAGCTGGAATGATCGCATGAAGGGTGTGTGTGTCCCTGGTGTCCCTGTGCGCCGGCTGCGTGTCCCCTGGTGTCGTGTCCCATGGGTGGGCGTCCGTGTCTGCTTGGGGGGGGGGCGGGGGGCCGGGTTGTCCGATGGGTACGCATGTCCAGGACCAGCACACGTCTCCAGGGATGGAGATGCCCCAGCCTGACGGCTCCTGTGCTGGCTCTGACCCCCATCTCCACGTCCCCAACCCGTCTCCACGTCCCCAGCCCATCTCCATGCCTCCCGGGCACTAGTGCCCTCCCCAAGGGAGCCGTGGGTGGCCCTGCGGCATCCCCAGGGATTTCGGGGCCGTGAAGGCACCCAAGGGTGGCCCTGAGCAGGCGGGCAGGTGCCACCTGCCAGCGATGCCCCCACCACTCGGGACAAGGAGCCTGGCCCTTCTCGTGGTGCCGGGGGAGCCGCCTGCCGCAGTGCCCCAGGAGGGAGGGGCTGCAGCCCCTTTCGTTCACTTTCGTTCACTCTTGTTGATCACTTTGAAGAGAGGCCTTCTGAGGAGTCGGGTGGGAATCAGGAGCTCCCTGCTACAGGTCCCCAGCAGGGCACCGGCACTGTCCCCATGTGCCGGGACACGGGCGCTGTCCCCACTGTCCCTGCCTGCCCTGTGGCCCCTCTGACCTCACAAGAGCCGGCAGCAGCGGGTGCCGGCAGAGCCCCGGGACGGGCCGAGCGCGGTGCCTGCGGGGGGCTGCCTCGGTGATGGCTGGTCAGCGTAAGAGGTGGGTGGGGGCAGCCCTGGCCCCCCCCTGGGGAAATGAGCCCGGGGACCGTCCCAAAGGGGCTGTGACCCCGCAGGGCTGGCCATGCTGCTGCCTTGCGCAGCCCCGGGCGGGCTGGGGACCCAGCCCTGTCTCTGCTTCTCCCAGGCACAGCAAGTGCCCTGCAGTGAGCCGGCAGCGAGCGGCATCCGGCGCCGGCAGCATGCACGCCGCCCTCCAGAGCTTCCTCCGGCTGCTCCGCAGCTTCCTCTCCTTCGGCCTCACGGCGGCATTCGGCGACCTCCTGCTCCGCTCCACCCTCCTCTTCCTTTTCGTCCTGCTCCTGCCCCTCTTTGTGCTGCAGGACCAGGTGCTGCCGGTCCTGCTCGTCCTCGGGAGAGCCCTGCTCCCCGTCGCCGGCATCTTCCTCACCCGCCTGCTGCCGGCCCTGGCCGCCTTCCTCGCCGCGCTCTTCCCGCCCGTCCTCCTCTTCCTGCTGGTGCTGCTGGCCAAAGCTGAGCCCGTCAGCGACAGTGGCACCGCCTCAGGGAGAAGGTGTTTGAGAAGATGTGAGAGAAACAGCCCTGCAGACCCCCAGGGCAGGGGAGAAGGAGGGGAGGAGGTGCTCCGGGCACCGGAGCAGAGATTCCCCTGCCGCTCCTGGGGAGGACCATGGTGACGCAGGCTCTCACCCTGCAGCCCGTGGAGGTCCACGGTGGAGCAGATATCCACCTGCAGCCCGTGGAGGACCCCACTGCGGTGCAGGGGATTGCGCCCAAAGGAGGCTGCGACCCCGTGGGAAGCCCGCGCTGGAGCAGGCTCCTGGCAGGACTTGCGGCCCTGTGCAGAGGAGCCCGCGCTGGAGCAGCTTTGCTGGCAGGACTTGCGACCCTGTGGGGGGACCCACGCTGGAGCAGTCTGTTCCTGAAGGACTGCGCCCCCTGGGAAGGACCCACGCTGGAGCAGTTGGTGGAGGACTGTCTCCCGTGGGAGGGACCCCACGCTGGAGCGGGGCAAGAGCGTGAGGAGGACGGAGCGGCAGAGACAACGCGCAATGAACTGGCCGCAAGCCCCATTCCCCGTCCCCCTGCGCCACTCAGGCGGAGGAGGTGGAGAATTCGGGAGGGAAGTTGAGCCTGGGAAGAAGGCAGGGGTGGGGGGAAGGGGTTTATAGGTGTGTTCTTCTTTCTCATTATCCTACGTCCTTGTTAACTGGCAATAAATTAATTTAATTTCCCCGGGTCGAGCCTGTTTTGCCCGTGATGGTACTTGCTGAGTGATCTCCCTGCCCTTCTCTCCACCCACGAGCCTTTTGTCGTGTTTTCTCCCCCTTGCCCAGCTGAGGAGGGCAGTGACGGAGCGGCTGGGTGGGCACCAGAGCCCAGCCAAGGTCAACCCACCGCCGCGTCTTCAGCGGCTGCGCCGGAGCCCTCGGCATCACCCTCCGGTCACGGTGGTGCACATCGTCCCCCGCCCCTCCCCGCCCCCTGCCCCCTGCCCGGTGGGGGCAGCAGACCCCGGTTCGGAGCGTGGCTGGGAGCGGCCCCTGCCCGGCACAGAGCCCTGTGTGTGCCTGGGCTGCGTGTCCGGGGCTCCTTTCCGGGCTCCATCCTGGGGCTCCATCGCGGGGGGTCCATCCCGGGGACCCCTGTAGGGACAGCCCATCCCCAGGTGACGGTGACGCGGGCGGGGGCATGGGCAGGACTCGGCTCAGCCCCCCGTCCCCGAGCCCCCAGCCCCAGCGCTGACGGCCCTTGTGCAGCCCATGGGGCCCCCGGTCCCACATCCCCGGGCCTGGCGGGGACCCCTCTCCTGTGACGGGCTCAGGCACCGGGGGCCGGGGCAGGGCTGGGCGCGGGGGTCACCCCAGGCAGGGCAGGGGGACGGGGCGGAGCTAGGGAGCGAGTGGGCGGGGGTTGGCGGCGCCAGGAAGGCTGGAGGCGATGGTGCGGGGTGACATGCGGGGCCTTTAATGACAGACGTGTCCCTGGGAGCCTGGCGGACCACGGTGGGGGCGGGTGACGACGGCGCCCATGGGTGTCCCTGGGGTGCAGCTGTGGCCAGGCTCACGGGACCCTCCTGCTGTAGTAGATGTTCCTGGCTATGACACCTGGGGGAGAAGTGATGATGAGCGGCTGCGCCCGTCACCGCTCCCAGCCCCGGCTGCGGGGACCGAGAGCTGGGAGCCCTCGGCCGTGGGGCCAGCTGGCACCACCGCCACCGCCACCGGCACCAGCACCGGCACCGGCACCTCTGCCCCTGTGCCGCCTTCTCCCACCACGCTGCCTGCGCTGCCAGCCGGCCTGGGGGCTCCTCTTGCGTCTCCTGTGCCGGGGCGGTGACAAGCGGACCCACCGGCACATGCTGGTGGTGACACGGGGCTGGTGGTGATGCTGGGCAGCCGCCCTCCTCCTGCGGGCCTGGGCCGGCCCGTAGCCATGGAGCCTGTGTGCAGCCGGGCGGCACCGTGGGGACATTGTGATGCCGCTGGTGATGTTGGCCGTGTAACACGCCTCTGTCACAAAGGGCCTCGCCCCGGCACCCCTATAAAAGCGGGGTGGGGGGCCAGAGCCAACCCGCGGCAGGGCAGGGCGGCTGGCCACCCCACTCGGCCAGTCCCAGCATGGCTCGGTCCCGGTGCAGCGAGACCCGCAGCAGGAGCCGGCGCCGCCGCCGCAGCCCGGGCCACTACCAGAGCCGCCCTCGCCGCCGGTATGGGAGGAGCCGCCGCCGGCCTGCGGCACGCAGCCGCAGGCATACAAGGAGCCGGCGGCAGCGTGGGGGACACAGGCTTCGCCGCTGAGTAGACCCCAGCACTGGGCGTCTGCGGAGCCAGTGTCCCCGAGACCCCCGGCCGCCGCACCGCCGCGGCCCTGGCTCCATCAATAAAGCTGGAATGATCGCATGAAGGGTGTGTGTGTCCCTGGTGTCCCTGTGCGCCGGCTGCGTGTCCCCTGGTGTCGTGTCCCATGGGTGGGCGTCCGTGTCTGCTTGAGGGGGGGGGGGGCGGGGGGCCGGGTTGTCCGATGGGTACGCATGTCCAGGACCAGCACACGTCTCCAGGGATGGAGATGCCCCAGCCTGACGGCTCCTGTGCTGGCTCTGACCCCCATCTCCACGTCCCCAACCCGTCTCCACGTCCCCAGCCCATCTCCATGCCTCCCGGGCACTAGTGCCCTCCCCAAGGGAGCCGTGGGTGGCCCTGCGGCATCCCCAGGGATTTCGGGGCCGTGAAGGCACCCAAGGGTGGCCCTGAGCAGGCGGGCAGGTGCCACCTGCCAGCGATGCCCCCACCACTCGGGACAAGGAGCCTGGCCCTTCTCGTGGTGCCGGGGGAGCCGCCTGCCGCAGTGCCCCAGGAGGGAGGGGCTGCAGCCCCTTTCGTTCACTTTCGTTCACTCTTGTTGATCACTTTGAAGAGAGGCCTTCTGAGGAGTCGGGTGGGAATCAGGAGCTCCCTGCTACAGGTCCCCAGCAGGGCACCGGCACTGTCCCCATGTGCCGGGACACGGGCGCTGTCCCCACTGTCCCTGCCTGCCCTGTGGCCCCTCTGACCTCACAAGAGCCGGCAGCAGCGGGTGCCGGCAGAGCCCCGGGACGGGCCGAGCGCGGTGCCTGCGGGGGGCTGCCTCGGTGATGGCTGGTCAGCGTAAGAGGTGGGTGGGGGCAGCCCTGGCCCCCCCCTGGGGAAATGAGCCCGGGGACCGTCCCAAAGGGGCTGTGACCCCGCAGGGCTGGCCATGCTGCTGCCTTGCGCAGCCCCGGGCGGGCTGGGGACCCAGCCCTGTCTCTGCTTCTCCCAGGCACAGCAAGTGCCCTGCAGTGAGCCGGCAGCGAGCGGCATCCGGCGCCGGCA
Organism: Aptenodytes patagonicus; assembly: GCF_965638725.1. Lineage (NCBI taxonomy): Eukaryota > Metazoa > Chordata > Aves > Sphenisciformes > Spheniscidae > Aptenodytes > Aptenodytes patagonicus. Next base: position 48,262 of record NW_027472134.1, on the reverse strand, counting down.
GCATGCACGCCGCCCTCCAGAGCTTCCTCCGGCTGCTCCGCAGCTTCCTCTCCTTCGGCCTCACGGCGGCATTCGGCGACCTCCTGCTCCGCTCCACCCTCCTCTTCCTTTTCGTCCTGCTCCTGCCCCTCTTTGTGCTGCAGGACCAGGTGCTGCCGGTCCTGCTCGTCCTCGGGAGAGCCCTGCTCCCCGTCGCCGGCATCTTCCTCACCCGCCTGCTGCCGGCCCTGGCCGCCTTCCTCGCCGCGCTCTTCCCGCCCGTCCTCCTCTTCCTGCTGGTGCTGCTGGCCAAAGCTGAGCCCGTCAGCGACAGTGGCACCGCCTCAGGGAGAAGGTGTTTGAGAAGATGTGAGAGAAACAGCCCTGCAGACCCCCAGGGCAGGGGAGAAGGAGGGGAGGAGGTGCTCCGGGCACCGGAGCAGAGATTCCCCTGCCGCTCCTGGGGAGGACCATGGTGACGCAGGCTCTCACCCTGCAGCCCGTGGAGGTCCACGGTGGAGCAGATATCCACCTGCAGCCCGTGGAGGACCCCACTGCGGTGCAGGGGATTGCGCCCAAAGGAGGCTGCGACCCCGTGGGAAGCCCGCGCTGGAGCAGGCTCCTGGCAGGACTTGCGGCCCTGTGCAGAGGAGCCCGCGCTGGAGCAGCTTTGCTGGCAGGACTTGCGACCCTGTGGGGGGACCCACGCTGGAGCAGTCTGTTCCTGAAGGACTGCGCCCCCTGGGAAGGACCCACGCTGGAGCAGTTGGTGGAGGACTGTCTCCCGTGGGAGGGACCCCACGCTGGAGCGGGGCAAGAGCGTGAGGAGGACGGAGCGGCAGAGACAACGCGCAATGAACTGGCCGCAAGCCCCATTCCCCGTCCCCCTGCGCCACTCAGGCGGAGGAGGTGGAGAATTCGGGAGGGAAGTTGAGCCTGGGAAGAAGGCAGGGGTGGGGGGAAGGGGTTTATAGGTGTGTTCTTCTTTCTCATTATCCTACGTCCTTGTTAACTGGCAATAAATTAATTTAATTTCCCCGGGTCGAGCCTGTTTTGCCCGTGATGGTACTTGCTGAGTGATCTCCCTGCCCTTCTCTCCACCCACGAGCCTTTTGTCGTGTTTTCTCCCCCTTGCCCAGCTGAGGAGGGCAGTGACGGAGCGGCTGGGTGGGCACCAGAGCCCAGCCAAGGTCAACCCACCGCCGCGTCTTCAGCGGCTGCGCCGGAGCCCTCGGCATCACCCTCCGGTCACGGTGGTGCACATCGTCCCCCGCCCCTCCCCGCCCCCTGCCCCCTGCCCGGTGGGGGCAGCAGACCCCGGTTCGGAGCGTGGCTGGGAGCGGCCCCTGCCCGGCACAGAGCCCTGTGTGTGCCTGGGCTGCGTGTCCGGGGCTCCTTTCCGGGCTCCATCCTGGGGCTCCATCGCGGGGGGTCCATCCCGGGGACCCCTGTAGGGACAGCCCATCCCCAGGTGACGGTGACGCGGGCGGGGGCATGGGCAGGACTCGGCTCAGCCCCCCGTCCCCGAGCCCCCAGCCCCAGCGCTGACGGCCCTTGTGCAGCCCATGGGGCCCCCGGTCCCACATCCCCGGGCCTGGCGGGGACCCCTCTCCTGTGACGGGCTCAGGCACCGGGGGCCGGGGCAGGGCTGGGCGCGGGGGTCACCCCAGGCAGGGCAGGGGGACGGGGCGGAGCTAGGGAGCGAGTGGGCGGGGGTTGGCGGCGCCAGGAAGGCTGGAGGCGATGGTGCGGGGTGACATGTGGGGCCTTTAATGACAGACGTGTCCCTGGGAGCCTGGCGGACCACGGTGGGGGCGGGTGACGACGGCGCCCATGGGTGTCCCCGGGGTGCAGCTGTGGCCAGGCTCACGGGACCCTCCTGCTGTAGTAGATGTTCCTGGCTATGACACCTGGGGGAGAAGTGATGATGAGCGGCTGCGCCCGTCACCGCTCCCAGCCCCGGCTGCGGGGACCGAGAGCTGGGAGCCCTCGGCCGTGGGGCCAGCTGGCACCACCGCCACCGCCACCGGCACCAGCACCGGCACCGGCACCTCTGCCCCTGTGCTGCCTTCTCCCGCCACGCTGCCTGCGCTGCCAGCCGGCCTGGGGGCTCCTCTTGCGTCTCCTGTGCCGGGGCGGTGACAAGCGGACCCACCGGCACATGGTGGTGGTGACACGGGGCTGCTGGTGATGCTGGGCAGCCGCCCTCCCCCTGCGGGCCTGGGCCGGCCCGTAGCCATGGAGCCTGTGTGCAGCCGGGCGGCACCGTGGGGACATTGTGATGCCGCTGGTGATGTTGGCCGTGTAACACGCCTCTGTCACAAAGGGCCTCGCCCCGGCACCCCTATAAAAGCGGGGTGGGGGGCCAGAGCCAACCCGCGGCAGGGCAGGGCGGCTGGCCACCCCACTCGGCCAGTCCCAGCATGGCTCGGTCCCGGCGCAGCGAGACCCGCAGCAGGAGCCGGCGCCGCCGCCGCAGCCCGGGCCACTACCAGAGCCGCCCTCGCCGCCGGTATGGGAGGAGCCGCCGCCGGCCTGCGGCACGCAGCCGCAGGCATACAAGGAGCCGGCGGCAGCGTGGGGGACACAGGCTTCGCCGCTGAGTAGACCCCAGCACTGGGCGTCTGCGGAGCCAGTGTCCCCGAGACCCCCGGCCGCCGCACCGCCGCGGCCCTGGCTCCATCAATAAAGCTGGAATGATCGCATGAAGGGTGTGTGTGTCCCTGGTGTCCCTGTGCGCCGGCTGCGTGTCCCCTGGTGTCGTGTCCCATGGGTGGGCGTCCGTGTCTGCTTCGGGGGGTGGGGGGGGGGGCGGGGGGCCGGGTTGTCCGATGGGTACGCATGTCCAGGACCAGCACACGTCTCCAGGGATGGAGATGCCCCAGCCTGACGGCTCCTGTGCTGGCTCTGACCCCCATCTCCACGTCCCCAACCCGTCTCCACGTCCCCAGCCCATCTCCATGCCTCCCGGGCACTAGTGCCCTCCCCAAGGGAGCCGTGGGTGGCCCTGCGGCATCCCCAGGGATTTCGGGGCCGTGAAGGCACCCAAGGGTGGCCCTGAGCAGGCGGGCAGGTGCCACCTGCCAGCGATGCCCCCACCACTCGGGACAAGGAGCCTGGCCCTTCTCGTGGTGCCGGGGGAGCCGCCTGCCGCAGTGCCCCAGGAGGGAGGGGCTGCAGCCCCTTTCGTTCACTTTCGTTCACTCTTGTTGATCACTTTGAAGAGAGGCCTTCTGAGGAGTCGGGTGGGAATCAGGAGCTCCCTGCTACAGGTCCCCAGCAGGGCACCGGCACTGTCCCCATGTGCCGGGACACGGGCGCTGTCCCCACTGTCCCTGCCTGCCCTGTGGCCCCTCTGACCTCACAAGAGCCGGCAGCAGCGGGTGCCGGCAGAGCCCCGGGACGGGCCGAGCGCGGTGCCTGCGGGGGGCTGCCTCGGTGATGGCTGGTCAGCGTAAGAGGTGGGTGGGGGCAGCCCTGGCCCCCCCCTGGGGAAATGAGCCCGGGGACCGTCCCAAAGGGGCTGTGACCCCGCAGGGCTGGCCATGCTGCTGCCTTGCGCAGCCCCGGGCGGGCTGGGGACCCAGCCCTGTCTCTGCTTCTCCCAGGCACAGCAAGTGCCCTGCAGTGAGCCGGCAGCGAGCGGCATCCGGCGCCGGCAGCATGCACGCCGCCCTCCAGAGCTTCCTCCGGCTGCTCCGCAGCTTCCTCTCCTTCGGCCTCACGGCGGCATTCGGCGACCTCCTGCTCCGCTCCACCCTCCTCTTCCTTTTCGTCCTGCTCCTGCCCCTCTTTGTGCTGCAGGACCAGGTGCTGCCGGTCCTGCTCGTCCTCGGGAGAGCCCTGCTCCCCGTCGCCGGCATCTTCCTCACCCGCCTGCTGCCGGCCCTGGCCGCCTTCCTCGCCGCGCTCTTCCCGCCCGTCCTCCTCTTCCTGCTGGTGCTGCTGGCCAAAGCTGAGCCCGTCAGCGACAGTGGCACCGCCTCAGGGAGAAGGTGTTTGAGAAGATGTGAGAGAAACAGCCCTGCAGACCCCCAGGGCAGGGGAGAAGGAGGGGAGGAGGTGCTCCGGGCACCGGAGCAGAGATTCCCCTGCCGCTCCTGGGGAGGACCATGGTGACGCAGGCTCTCACCCTGCAGCCCGTGGAGGTCCACGGTGGAGCAGATATCCACCTGCAGCCCGTGGAGGACCCCACTGCGGTGCAGGGGATTGCGCCCAAAGGAGGCTGCGACCCCGTGGGAAGCCCGCGCTGGAGCAGGCTCCTGGCAGGACTTGCGGCCCTGTGCAGAGGAGCCCGCGCTGGAGCAGCTTTGCTGGCAGGACTTGCGACCCTGTGGGGGGACCCACGCTGGAGCAGTCTGTTCCTGAAGGACTGCGCCCCCTGGGAAGGACCCACGCTGGAGCAGTTGGTGGAGGACTGTCTCCCGTGGGAGGGACCCCACGCTGGAGCGGGGCAAGAGCGTGAGGAGGACGGAGCGGCAGAGACAACGCGCAATGAACTGGCCGCAAGCCCCATTCCCCGTCCCCCTGCGCCACTCAGGCGGAGGAGGTGGAGAATTCGGGAGGGAAGTTGAGCCTGGGAAGAAGGCAGGGGTGGGGGGAAGGGGTTTATAGGTGTGTTCTTCTTTCTCATTATCCTACGTCCTTGTTAACTGGCAATAAATTAATTTAATTTCCCCGGGTCGAGCCTGTTTTGCCCGTGATGGTACTTGCTGAGTGATCTCCCTGCCCTTCTCTCCACCCACGAGCCTTTTGTCGTGTTTTCTCCCCCTTGCCCAGCTGAGGAGGGCAGTGACGGAGCGGCTGGGTGGGCACCAGAGCCCAGCCAAGGTCAACCCACCGCCGCGTCTTCAGCGGCTGCGCCGGAGCCCTCGGCATCACCCTCCGGTCACGGTGGTGCACATCGTCCCCCGCCCCTCCCCGCCCCCTGCCCCCTGCCCGGTGGGGGCAGCAGACCCCGGTTCGGAGCGTGGCTGGGAGCGGCCCCTGCCCGGCACAGAGCCCTGTGTGTGCCTGGGCTGCGTGTCCGGGGCTCCTTTCCGGGCTCCATCCTGGGGCTCCATCGCGGGGGGTCCATCCCGGGGACCCCTGTAGGGACAGCCCATCCCCAGGTGACGGTGACGCGGGCGGGGGCATGGGCAGGACTCGGCTCAGCCCCCCGTCCCCGAGCCCCCAGCCCCAGCGCTGACGGCCCTTGTGCAGCCCATGGGGCCCCCGGTCCCACATCCCCGGGCCTGGCGGGGACCCCTCTCCTGTGACGGGCTCAGGCACCGGGGGCCGGGGCAGGGCTGGGCGTGGGGGTCACCCCAGGCAGGGCAGGGGGACGGGGCGGAGCTAGGGAGCGAGTGGGCGGGGGTTGGCGGCGCCAGGAAGGCTGGAGGCGATGGTGCGGGGTGACATGCGGGGCCTTTAATGACAGACGTGTCCCTGGGAGCCTGGCGGACCACGGTGGGGGCGGGTGACGACGGCGCCCATGGGTGTCCCCGGGGTGCAGCTGTGGCCAGGCTCACGGGACCCTCCTGCTGTAGTAGATGTTCCTGGCTATGACACCTGGGGGAGAAGTGATGATGAGCGGCTGCGCCCGTCACCGCTCCCAGCCCCGGCTGCGGGGACCGAGAGCTGGGAGCCCTCGGCCGTGGGGCCAGCTGGCACCACCGCCACCGCCACCGGCACCAGCACCGGCACCGGCACCTCTGCCCCTGTGCCGCCTTCTCCCGCCACGCTGCCTGCGCTGCCAGCCGGCCTGGGGGCTCCTCTTGCGTCTCCTGTGCCGGGGCGGTGACAAGCGGACCCACCGGCACATGCTGGTGGTGACACGGGGCTGGTGGTGATGCTGGGCAGCCGCCCTCCCCCTGCGGGCCTGGGCCGGCCCATAGCCATGGAGCCTGTGTGCAGCCGGGCGGCACCGTGGGGACATTGTGATGCCACTGGTGATGTTGGCCGTGTAACACGCCTCTGTCACAAAGGGCCTCGCCCCGGCACCCCTATAAAAGCGGGGTGGGGGGCCAGAGCCAACCCGCGGCAGGGCAGGGCGGCTGGCCACCCCACTCGGCCAGTCCCAGCATGGCTCGGTCCCGGCGCAGCGAGACCCGCAGCAGGAGCCGGCGCCGCCGCCGCAGCCCGGGCCACTACCAGAGCCGCCCTCGCCGCCGGTATGGGAGGAGCCGCCGCCGGCCTGCGGCACGCAGCCGCAGGCATACAAGGAGCCGGCGGCAGCGTGGGGGACACAGGCTTCGCCGCTGAGTAGACCCCAGCACTGGGCGTCTGCGGAGCCAGTGTCCCCGAGACCCCCGGCCGCCGCACCGCCGCGGCCCTGGCTCCATCAATAAAGCTGGAATGATCGCATGAAGGGTGTGTGTGTCCCTGGTGTCCCTGTGCGCCGGCTGCGTGTCCCCTGGTGTCGTGTCCCATGGGTGGGTGTCCGTGTCTGCTTGGGGGGGGGGCGGGGGGCCGGGTTGTCCGATGGGTACGCATGTCCAGGACCAGCACACGTCTCCAGGGATGGAGATGCCCCAGCCTGACGGCTCCTGTGCTGGCTCTGACCCCCATCTCCACGTCCCCAACCCGTCTCCACGTCCCCAGCCCATCTCCATGCCTCCCGGGCACTAGTGCCCTCCCCAAGGGAGCCGTGGGTGGCCCTGCGGCATCCCCAGGGATTTCGGGGCCGTGAAGGCACCCAAGGGTGGCCCTGAGCAGGCGGGCAGGTGCCACCTGCCAGCGATGCCCCCACCACTCGGGACAAGGAGCCTGGCCCTTCTCGTGGTGCCGGGGGAGCCGCCTGCCGCAGTGCCCCAGGAGGGAGGGGCTGCAGCCCCTTTCGTTCACTTTCGTTCACTCTTGTTGATCACTTTGAAGAGAGGCCTTCTGAGGAGTCGGGTGGGAATCAGGAGCTCCCTGCTACAGGTCCCCAGCAGGGCACCGGCACTGTCCCCATGTGCCGGGACACGGGCGCTGTCCCCACTGTCCCTGCCTGCCCTGTGGCCCCTCTGACCTCACAAGAGCCGGCAGCAGCGGGTGCCGGCAGAGCCCCGGGACGGGCCGAGCGCGGTGCCTGCGGGGGGCTGCCTCGGTGATGGCTGGTCAGCGTAAGAGGTGGGTGGGGGCAGCCCTGGCCCCCCCCTGGGGAAATGAGCCCGGGGACCGTCCCAAAGGGGCTGTGACCCCGCAGGGCTGGCCATGCTGCTGCCTTGCGCAGCCCCGGGCGGGCTGGGGACCCAGCCCTGTCTCTGCTTCTCCCAGGCACAGCAAGTGCCCTGCAGTGAGCCGGCAGCGAGCGGCATCCGGCGCCGGCAGCATGCACGCCGCCCTCCAGAGCTTCCTCCGGCTGCTCCGCAGCTTCCTCTCCTTCGGCCTCACGGCGGCATTCGGCGACCTCCTGCTCCGCTCCACCCTCCTCTTCCTTTTCGTCCTGCTCCTGCCCCTCTTTGTGCTGCAGGACCAGGTGCTGCCGGTCCTGCTCGTCCTCGGGAGAGCCCTGCTCCCCGTCGCCGGCATCTTCCTCACCCGCCTGCTGCCGGCCCTGGCCGCCTTCCTCGCCGCGCTCTTCCCGCCCGTCCTCCTCTTCCTGCTGGTGCTGCTGGCCAAAGCTGAGCCCGTCAGCGACAGTGGCACCGCCTCAGGGAGAAGGTGTTTGAGAAGATGTGAGAGAAACAGCCCTGCAGACCCCCAGGGCAGGGGAGAAGGAGGGGAGGAGGTGCTCCGGGCACCGGAGCAGAGATTCCCCTGCCGCTCCTGGGGAGGACCATGGTGACGCAGGCTCTCACCCTGCAGCCCGTGGAGGTCCACGGTGGAGCAGATATCCACCTGCAGCCCGTGGAGGACCCCACTGCGGTGCAGGGGATTGCGCCCAAAGGAGGCTGCGACCCCGTGGGAAGCCCGCGCTGGAGCAGGCTCCTGGCAGGACTTGCGGCCCTGTGCAGAGGAGCCCGCGCTGGAGCAGCTTTGCTGGCAGGACTTGCGACCCTGTGGGGGGACCCACGCTGGAGCAGTCTGTTCCTGAAGGACTGCGCCCCCTGGGAAGGACCCACGCTGGAGCAGTTGGTGGAGGACTGTCTCCCGTGGGAGGGACCCCACGCTGGAGCGGGGCAAGAGCGTGAGGAGGACGGAGCGGCAGAGACAACGCGCAATGAACTGGCCGCAAGCCCCATTCCCCGTCCCCCTGCGCCACTCAGGCGGAGGAGGTGGAGAATTCGGGAGGGAAGTTGAGCCTGGGAAGAAGGCAGGGGTGGGGGGAAGGGGTTTATAGGTGTGTTCTTCTTTCTCATTATCCTACGTCCTTGTTAACTGGCAATAAATTAATTTAATTTCCCCGGGTCGAGCCTGTTTTGCCCGTGATGGTACTTGCTGAGTGATCTCCCTGCCCTTCTCTCCACCCACGAGCCTTTTGTCGTGTTTTCTCCCCCTTGCCCAGCTGAGGAGGGCAGTGACGGAGCGGCTGGGTGGGCACCAGAGCCCAGCCAAGGTCAACCCACCGCCGCGTCTTCAGCGGCTGCGCCGGAGCCCTCGGCATCACCCTCCGGTCACGGTGGTGCACATCGTCCCCCGCCCCTCCCCGCCCCCTGCCCCCTGCCCGGTGGGGGCAGCAGACCCCGGTTCGGAGCGTGGCTGGGAGCGGCCCCTGCCCGGCACAGAGCCCTGTGTGTGCCTGGGCTGCGTGTCCGGGGCTCCTTTCCGGGCTCCATCCTGGGGCTCCATCGCGGGGGGTCCATCCCGGGGACCCCTGTAGGGACAGCCCATCCCCAGGTGACCGTGACGCGGGCGGGGGCATGGGCAGGACTCGGCTCAGCCCCCCGTCCCCGAGCCCCCAGCCCCAGCGCTGACGGCCCTTGTGCAGCCCATGGGGCCCCCGGTCCCACATCCCCGGGCCTGGCGGGGACCCCTCTCCTGTGACGGGCTCAGGCACCGGGGGCCGGGGCAGGGCTGGGCGCGGGGGTCACCCCAGGCAGGGCAGGGGGACGGGGCGGAGCTAGGGAGCGAGTGGGCGGGGGTTGGCGGCGCCAGGAAGGCTGGAGGCGATGGTGCGGGGTGACATGCGGGGCCTTTAATGACAGACGTGTCCCTGGGAGCCTGGCGGACCACGGTGGGGGCGGGTGACGACGGCGCCCATGGGTGTCCCCGGGGTGCAGCTGTGGCCAGGCTCACGGGACCCTCCTGCTGTAGTAGATGTTCCTGGCTATGACACCTGGGGGAGAAGTGATGATGAGCGGCTGCGCCCGTCACCGCTCCCAGCCCCGGCTGCGGGGACCGAGAGCTGGGAGCCCTCGGCCGTGGGGCCAGCTGGCACCACCGCCACTGCCACCGGCACCAGCACCGGCACCGGCACCTCTGCCCCTGTGCCGCCTTCTCCCGCCACGCTGCCTGCGCTGCCAGCCGGCCTGGGGGCTCCTCTTGCGTCTCCTGTGCCGGGGCGGTGACAAGCGGACCCACCGGCACATGCTGGTGGTGACACGGGGCTGGTGGTGATGCTGGGCAGCCGCCCTCCTCCTGCGGGCCTGGGCCGGCCCGTAGCCATGGAGCCTGTGTGCAGCCGGGCGGCACCGTGGGGACATTGTGATGCCGCTGGTGATGTTGGCCGTGTAACACGCCTCTGTCACAAAGGGCCTCGCCCCGGCACCCCTATAAAAGCGGGGTGGGGGGCCAGAGCCAACCCGCGGCAGGGCAGGGCGGCTGGCCACCCCACTCGGCCAGTCCCAGCATGGCTCGGTCCCGGCGCAGCGAGACCCGCAGCAGGAGCCGGCGCCGCCGCCGCAGCCCGGGCCACTACCAGAGCCGCCCTCGCCGCCGGTATGGGAGGAGCCGCCGCCGGCCTGCGGCACGCAGCCGCAGGCATACAAGGAGCCGGCGGCAGCGTGGGGGACACAGGCTTCGCCGCTGAGTAGACCCCAGCACTGGGCGTCTGCGGAGCCAGTGTCCCCGAGACCCCCGGCCGCCGCACCGCCGCGGCCCTGGCTCCATCAATAAAGCTGGAATGATCGCATGAAGGGTGTGTGTGTCCCTGGTGTCCCTGTGCGCCGGCTGCGTGTCCCCTGGTGTCGTGTCCCATGGGTGGGCGTCCGTGTCTGCTTCGGGGGGTGGGGGGGGGGGGGCGGGGGGCCGGGTTGTCCGATGGGTACGCATGTCCAGGACCAGCACACGTCTCCAGGGATGGAGATGCCCCAGCCTGACGGCTCCTGTGCTGGCTCTGACCCCCATCTCCACGTCCCCAACCCGTCTCCACGTCCCCAGCCCATCTCCATGCCTCCCGGGCACTAGTGCCCTCCCCAAGGGAGCCGTGGGTGGCCCTGCGGCATCCCCAGGGATTTCGGGGCCGTGAAGGCACCCAAGGGTGGCCCTGAGCAGGCGGGCAGGTGCCACCTGCCAGCGATGCCCCCACCACTCGGGACAAGGAGCCTGGCCCTTCTCGTGGTGCCGGGGGAGCCGCCTGCCGCAGTGCCCCAGGAGGGAGGGGCTGCAGCCCCTTTCGTTCACTTTCGTTCACTCTTGTTGATCACTTTGAAGAGAGGCCTTCTGAGGAGTCGGGTGGGAATCAGGAGCTCCCTGCTACAGGTCCCCAGCAGGGCACCGGCACTGTCCCCATGTGCCGGGACACGGGCGCTGTCCCCACTGTCCCTGCCTGCCCTGTGGCCCCTCTGACCTCACAAGAGCCGGCAGCAGCGGGTGCCGGCAGAGCCCCGGGACGGGCCGAGCGCGGTGCCTGCGGGGGGCTGCCTCGGTGATGGCTGGTCAGCGTAAGAGGTGGGTGGGGGCAGCCCTGGCCCCCCCCTGGGGAAATGAGCCCGGGGACCGTCCCAAAGGGGCTGTGACCCCGCAGGGCTGGCCATGCTGCTGCCTTGCGCAGCCCCGGGCGGGCTGGGGACCCAGCCCTGTCTCTGCTTCTCCCAGGCACAGCAAGTGCCCTGCAGTGAGCCGGCAGCGAGCGGCATCCGGCGCCGGCAGCATGCACGCCGCCCTCCAGAGCTTCCTCCGGCTGCTCCGCAGCTTCCTCTCCTTCGGCCTCACGGCGGCATTCGGCGACCTCCTGCTCCGCTCCACCCTCCTCTTCCTTTTCGTCCTGCTCCTGCCCCTCTTTGTGCTGCAGGACCAGGTGCTGCCGGTCCTGCTCGTCCTCGGGAGAGCCCTGCTCCCCGTCGCCGGCATCTTCCTCACCCGCCTGCTGCCGGCCCTGGCCGCCTTCCTCGCCGCGCTCTTCCCGCCCGTCCTCCTCTTCCTGCTGGTGCTGCTGGCCAAAGCTGAGCCCGTCAGCGACAGTGGCACCGCCTCAGGGAGAAGGTGTTTGAGAAGATGTGAGAGAAACAGCCCTGCAGACCCCCAGGGCAGGGGAGAAGGAGGGGAGGAGGTGCTCCGGGCACCGGAGCAGAGATTCCCCTGCCGCTCCTGGGGAGGACCATGGTGACGCAGGCTCTCACCCTGCAGCCCGTGGAGGTCCACGGTGGAGCAGATATCCACCTGCAGCCCGTGGAGGACCCCACTGCGGTGCAGGGGATTGCGCCCAAAGGAGGCTGCGACCCCGTGGGAAGCCCGCGCTGGAGCAGGCTCCTGGCAGGACTTGCGGCCCTGTGCAGAGGAGCCCGCGCTGGAGCAGCTTTGCTGGCAGGACTTGCGACCCTGTGGGGGGACCCACGCTGGAGCAGTCTGTTCCTGAAGGACTGCGCCCCCTGGGAAGGACCCACGCTGGAGCAGTTGGTGGAGGACTGTCTCCCGTGGGAGGGACCCCACGCTGGAGCGGGGCAAGAGCGTGAGGAGGACGGAGCGGCAGAGACAACGCGCAATGAACTGGCCGCAAGCCCCATTCCCCGTCCCCCTGCGCCACTCAGGCGGAGGAGGTGGAGAATTCGGGAGGGAAGTTGAGCCTGGGAAGAAGGCAGGGGTGGGGGGAAGGGGTTTATAGGTGTGTTCTTCTTTCTCATTATCCTACGTCCTTGTTAACTGGCAATAAATTAATTTAATTTCCCCGGGTCGAGCCTGTTTTGCCCGTGATGGTACTTGCTGAGTGATCTCCCTGCCCTTCTCTCCACCCACGAGCCTTTTGTCGTGTTTTCTCCCCCTTGCCCAGCTGAGGAGGGCAGTGACGGAGCGGCTGGGTGGGCACCAGAGCCCAGCCAAGGTCAACCCACCGCCGCGTCTTCAGCGGCTGCGCCGGAGCCCTCGGCATCACCCTCCGGTCACGGTGGTGCACATCGTCCCCCGCCCCTCCCCGCCCCCTGCCCCCTGCCCGGTGGGGGCAGCAGACCCCGGTTCGGAGCGTGGCTGGGAGCGGCCCCTGCCTGGCACAGAGCCCTGTGTGTGCCTGGGCTGCGTGTCCGGGGCTCCTTTCCGGGCTCCATCCTGGGGCTCCATCGTGGGGGGTCCATCCCGGGGACCCCTGTAGGGACAGCCCATCCCCAGGTGACCGTGACGCGGGCGGGGGCATGGGCAGGACTCGGCTCAGCCCCCCGTCCCCGAGCCCCCAGCCCCAGCGCTGACGGCCCTTGTGCAGCCCATGGGGCCCCCGGTCCCACATCCCCGGGCCTGGCGGGGACCCCTCTCCTGTGACGGGCTCAGGCACCGGGGGCCGGGGCAGGGCTGGGCGCGGGGGTCACCCCAGGCAGGGCAGGGGGACGGGGCGGAGCTAGGGAGCGAGTGGGCGGGGGTTGGCGGCGCCAGGAAGGCTGGAGGCGATGGTGCGGGGTGACATGCGGGGCCTTTAATGACAGACGTGTCCCTGGGAGCCTGGCGGACCACGGTGGGGGCGGGTGACGACGGTGCCCATGGGTGTCCCCGGGGTGCAGCTGTGGCCAGGCTCACGGGACCCTCCTGCTGTAGTAGATGTTCCTGGCTATGACACCTGGGGGAGAAGTGATGATGAGCGGCTGCGCCCGTCACCGCTCCCAGCCCCGGCTGCGGGGACCGAGAGCTGGGAGCCCTCGGCCGTGGGGCCAGCTGGCACCACCGCCACCGCCACCGGCACCAGCACCGGCACCGGCACCTCTGCCCCTGTGCCGCCTTCTCCCGCCATGCTGCCTGCGCTGCCAGCCGGCCTGGGGGCTCCTCTTGCGTCTCCTGTGCCGGGGCGGTGACAAGCGGACCCACCGGCACATGCTGGTGGTGACACGGGGCTGGTGGTGATGCTGGGCAGCCGCCCTCCTCCTGCGGGCCTGGGCCGGCCCGTAGCCATGGAGCCTGTGTGCAGCCGGGCGGCACCGTGGGGACATTGTGATGCCGCTGGTGATGTTGGCCGTGTAACACGCCTCTGTCACAAAGGGCCTCGCCCCGGCACCCCTATAAAAGCGGGGTGGGGGGCCAGAGCCAACCCGCGGCAGGGCAGGGCGGCTGGCCACCCCACTCGGCCAGTCCCAGCATGGCTCGGTCCCGGCGCAGCGAGACCCGCAGCAGGAGCCGGCGCCGCCGCCGCAGCCCGGGCCACTACCAGAGCCGCCCTCGCCGCCGGTATGGGAGGAGCCGCCGCCGGCCTGCGGCACGCAGCCGCAGGCATACAAGGAGCCGGCGGCAGCGTGGGGGACACAGGCTTCGCCGCTGAGTAGACCCCAGCACTGGGCGTCTGCGGAGCCAGTGTCCCCGAGACCCCCGGCCGCCGCACCGCCGCGGCCCTGGCTCCATCAATAAAGCTGGAATGATCGCATGAAGGGTGTGTGTGTCCCTGGTGTCCCTGTGCGCCGGCTGCGTGTCCCCTGGTGTCGTGTCCCATGGGTGGGCGTCCGTGTCTGCTTCGGGGGGTGGGGGGGGGGGGGCGGGGGGCCGGGTTGTCCGATGGGTACGCATGTCCAGGACCAGCACACGTCTCCAGGGATGGAGATGCCCCAGCCTGACGGCTCCTGTGCTGGCTCTGACCCCCATCTCCACGTCCCCAACCCGTCTCCACGTCCCCAGCCCATCTCCATGCCTCCCGGGCACTAGTGCCCTCCCCAAGGGAGCCGTGGGTGGCCCTGCGGCATCCCCAGGGATTTCGGGGCCGTGAAGGCACCCAAGGGTGGCCCTGAGCAGGCGGGCAGGTGCCACCTGCCAGCGATGCCCCCACCACTCGGGACAAGGAGCCTGGCCCTTCTCGTGGTGCCGGGGGAGCCGCCTGCCGCAGTGCCCCAGGAGGGAGGGGCTGCAGCCCCTTTCGTTCACTTTCGTTCACTCTTGTTGATCACTTTGAAGAGAGGCCTTCTGAGGAGTCGGGTGGGAATCAGGAGCTCCCTGCTACAGGTCCCCAGCAGGGCACCGGCACTGTCCCCATGTGCCGGGACACGGGCGCTGTCCCCACTGTCCCTGCCTGCCCTGTGGCCCCTCTGACCTCACAAGAGCCGGCAGCAGCGGGTGCCGGCAGAGCCCCGGGACGGGCCGAGCGCGGTGCCTGCGGGGGGCTGCCTCGGTGATGGCTGGTCAGCGTAAGAGGTGGGTGGGGGCAGCCCTGGCCCCCCCCTGGGGAAATGAGCCCGGGGACCGTCCCAAAGGGGCTGTGACCCCGCAGGGCTGGCCATGCTGCTGCCTTGCGCAGCCCCGGGCGGGCTGGGGACCCAGCCCTGTCTCTGCTTCTCCCAGGCACAGCAAGTGCCCTGCAGTGAGCCGGCAGCGAGCGGCATCCGGCGCCGGCAGCATGCACGCCGCCCTCCAGAGCTTCCTCCGGCTGCTCCGCAGCTTCCTCTCCTTCGGCCTCACGGCGGCATTCGGCGACCTCCTGCTCCGCTCCACCCTCCTCTTCCTTTTCGTCCTGCTCCTGCCCCTCTTTGTGCTGCAGGACCAGGTGCTGCCGGTCCTGCTCGTCCTCGGGAGAGCCCTGCTCCCCGTCGCCGGCATCTTCCTCACCCGCCTGCTGCCGGCCCTGGCCGCCTTCCTCGCCGCGCTCTTCCCGCCCGTCCTCCTCTTCCTGCTGGTGCTGCTGGCCAAAGCTGAGCCCGTCAGCGACAGTGGCACCGCCTCAGGGAGAAGGTGTTTGAGAAGATGTGAGAGAAACAGCCCTGCAGACCCCCAGGGCAGGGGAGAAGGAGGGGAGGAGGTGCTCCGGGCACCGGAGCAGAGATTCCCCTGCCGCTCCTGGGGAGGACCATGGTGACGCAGGCTCTCACCCTGCAGCCCGTGGAGGTCCACGGTGGAGCAGATATCCACCTGCAGCCCGTGGAGGACCCCACTGCGGTGCAGGGGATTGCGCCCAAAGGAGGCTGCGACCCCGTGGGAAGCCCGCGCTGGAGCAGGCTCCTGGCAGGACTTGCGGCCCTGTGCAGAGGAGCCCGCGCTGGAGCAGCTTTGCTGGCAGGACTTGCGACCCTGTGGGGGGACCCACGCTGGAGCAGTCTGTTCCTGAAGGACTGCGCCCCCTGGGAAGGACCCACGCTGGAGCAGTTGGTGGAGGACTGTCTCCCGTGGGAGGGACCCCACGCTGGAGCGGGGCAAGAGCGTGAGGAGGACGGAGCGGCAGAGACAACGCGCAATGAACTGGCCGCAAGCCCCATTCCCCGTCCCCCTGCGCCACTCAGGCGGAGGAGGTGGAGAATTCGGGAGGGAAGTTGAGCCTGGGAAGAAGGCAGGGGTGGGGGGAAGGGGTTTATAGGTGTGTTCTTCTTTCTCATTATCCTACGTCCTTGTTAACTGGCAATAAATTAATTTAATTTCCCCGGGTCGAGCCTGTTTTGCCCGTGATGGTACTTGCTGAGTGATCTCCCTGCCCTTCTCTCCACCCACGAGCCTTTTGTCGTGTTTTCTCCCCCTTGCCCAGCTGAGGAGGGCAGTGACGGAGCGGCTGGGTGGGCACCAGAGCCCAGCCAAGGTCAACCCACCGCCGCGTCTTCAGCGGCTGCGCCGGAGCCCTCGGCATCACCCTCCGGTCACGGTGGTGCACATCGTCCCCCGCCCCTCCCCGCCCCCTGCCCCCTGCCCGGTGGGGGCAGCAGACCCCGGTTCGGAGCGTGGCTGGGAGCGGCCCCTGCCCGGCACAGAGCCCTGTGTGTGCCTGGGCTGCGTGTCCGGGGCTCCTTTCCGGGCTCCATCCTGGGGCTCCATCGCGGGGGGTCCATCCCGGGGACCCCTGTAGGGACAGCCCATCCCCAGGTGACGGTGACGCGGGCGGGGGCATGGGCAGGACTCGGCTCAGCCCCCCGTCCCCGAGCCCCCAGCCCCAGCGCTGACGGCCCTTGTGCAGCCCATGGGGCCCCCGGTCCCACATCCCCGGGCCTGGCGGGGACCCCTCTCCTGTGACGGGCTCAGGCACCGGGGGCCGGGGCAGGGCTGGGCGCGGGGGTCACCCCAGGCAGGGCAGGGGGACGGGGCGGAGCTAGGGAGCGAGTGGGCGGGGGTTGGCGGCGCCAGGAAGGCTGGAGGCGATGGTGCGGGGTGACATGCGGGGCCTTTAATGACAGACGTGTCCCTGGGAGCCTGGCGGACCACGGTGGGGGCGGGTGACGACGGCGCCCATGGGTGTCCCCGGGGTGCAGCTGTGGCCAGGCTCACGGGACCCTCCTGCTGTAGTAGATGTTCCTGGCTATGACACCTGGGGGAGAAGTGATGATGAGCGGCTGCGCCCGTCACCGCTCCCAGCCCCGGCTGCGGGGACCGAGAGCTGGGAGCCCTCGGCCGTGGGGCCAGCTGGCACCACCGCCACCGCCACCGGCACCAGCACCGGCACCGGCACCTCTGCCCCTGTGCCGCCTTCTCCCGCCACGCTGCCTGCGCTGCCAGCCGGCCTGGGGGCTCCTCTTGCGTCTCCTGTGCCGGGGCGGTGACAAGCGGACCCACCGGCACATGCTGGTGGTGACACGGGGCTGGTGGTGATGCTGGGCAGCCGCCCTCCTCCTGCGGGCCTGGGCCGGCCCGTAGCCATGGAGCCTGTGTGCAGCCGGGCGGCACCGTGGGGACATTGTGATGCCGCTGGTGATGTTGGCCGTGTAACACGCCTCTGTCACAAAGGGCCTCGCCCCGGCACCCCTATAAAAGCGGGGTGGGGGGCCAGAGCCAACCCGCGGCAGGGCAGGGCGGCTGGCCACCCCACTCGGCCAGTCCCAGCATGGCTCGGTCCCGGCGCAGCGAGACCCGCAGCAGGAGCCGGCGCCGCCGCCGCAGCCCGGGCCACTACCAGAGCCGCCCTCGCCGCCGGTATGGGAGGAGCCGCCGCCGGCCTGCGGCACGCAGCCGCAGGCATACAAGGAGCCGGCGGCAGCGTGGGGGACACAGGCTTCGCCGCTGAGTAGACCCCAGCACTGGGCGTCTGCGGAGCCAGTGTCCCCGAGACCCCCGGCCGCCGCACCGCCGCGGCCCTGGCTCCATCAATAAAGCTGGAATGATCGCATGAAGGGTGTGTGTGTCCCTGGTGTCCCTGTGCGCCGGCTGCGTGTCCCCTGGTGTCGTGTCCCATGGGTGGGCGTCCGTGTCTGCTTGAGGGGGGGGGGGGCGGGGGGCCGGGTTGTCCGATGGGTACGCATGTCCAGGACCAGCACACGTCTCCAGGGATGGAGATGCCCCAGCCTGACGGCTCCTGTGCTGGCTCTGACCCCCATCTCCACGTCCCCAACCCGTCTCCACGTCCCCAGCCCATCTCCATGCCTCCCGGGCACTAGTGCCCTCCCCAAGGGAGCCGTGGGTGGCCCTGCGGCATCCCCAGGGATTTCGGGGCCGTGAAGGCACCCAAGGGTGGCCCTGAGCAGGCGGGCAGGTGCCACCTGCCAGCGATGCCCCCACCACTCGGGACAAGGAGCCTGGCCCTTCTCGTGGTGCCGGGGGAGCCGCCTGCCGCAGTGCCCCAGGAGGGAGGGGCTGCAGCCCCTTTCGTTCACTTTCGTTCACTCTTGTTGATCACTTTGAAGAGAGGCCTTCTGAGGAGTCGGGTGGGAATCAGGAGCTCCCTGCTACAGGTCCCCAGCAGGGCACCGGCACTGTCCCCATGTGCCGGGACACGGGCGCTGTCCCCACTGTCCCTGCCTGCCCTGTGGCCCCTCTGACCTCACAAGAGCCGGCAGCAGCGGGTGCCGGCAGAGCCCCGGGACGGGCCGAGCGCGGTGCCTGCGGGGGGCTGCCTCGGTGATGGCTGGTCAGCGTAAGAGGTGGGTGGGGGCAGCCCTGGCCCCCCCCTGGGGAAATGAGCCCGGGGACCGTCCCAAAGGGGCTGTGACCCCGCAGGGCTGGCCATGCTGCTGCCTTGCGCAGCCCCGGGCGGGCTGGGGACCCAGCCCTGTCTCTGCTTCTCCCAGGCACAGCAAGTGCCCTGCAGTGAGCCGGCAGCGAGCGGCATCCGGCGCCGGCAGCATGCACGCCGCCCTCCAGAGCTTCCTCCGGCTGCTCCGCAGCTTCCTCTCCTTCGGCCTCACGGCGGCATTCGGCGACCTCCTGCTCCGCTCCACCCTCCTCTTCCTTTTCGTCCTGCTCCTGCCCCTCTTTGTGCTGCAGGACCAGGTGCTGCCGGTCCTGCTCGTCCTCGGGAGAGCCCTGCTCCCCGTCGCCGGCATCTTCCTCACCCGCCTGCTGCCGGCCCTGGCCGCCTTCCTCGCCGCGCTCTTCCCGCCCGTCCTCCTCTTCCTGCTGGTGCTGCTGGCCAAAGCTGAGCCCGTCAGCGACAGTGGCACCGCCTCAGGGAGAAGGTGTTTGAGAAGATGTGAGAGAAACAGCCCTGCAGACCCCCAGGGCAGGGGAGAAGGAGGGGAGGAGGTGCTCCGGGCACCGGAGCAGAGATTCCCCTGCCGCTCCTGGGGAGGACCATGGTGACGCAGGCTCTCACCCTGCAGCCCGTGGAGGTCCACGGTGGAGCAGATATCCACCTGCAGCCCGTGGAGGACCCCACTGCGGTGCAGGGGATTGCGCCCAAAGGAGGCTGCGACCCCGTGGGAAGCCCGCGCTGGAGCAGGCTCCTGGCAGGACTTGCGGCCCTGTGCAGAGGAGCCCGCGCTGGAGCAGCTTTGCTGGCAGGACTTGCGACCCTGTGGGGGGACCCACGCTGGAGCAGTCTGTTCCTGAAGGACTGCGCCCCCTGGGAAGGACCCACGCTGGAGCAGTTGGTGGAGGACTGTCTCCCGTGGGAGGGACCCCACGCTGGAGCGGGGCAAGAGCGTGAGGAGGACGGAGCGGCAGAGACAACGCGCAATGAACTGGCCGCAAGCCCCATTCCCCGTCCCCCTGCGCCACTCAGGCGGAGGAGGTGGAGAATTCGGGAGGGAAGTTGAGCCTGGGAAGAAGGCAGGGGTGGGGGGAAGGGGTTTATAGGTGTGTTCTTCTTTCTCATTATCCTACGTCCTTGTTAACTGGCAATAAATTAATTTAATTTCCCCGGGTCGAGCCTGTTTTGCCCGTGATGGTACTTGCTGAGTGATCTCCCTGCCCTTCTCTCCACCCACGAGCCTTTTGTCGTGTTTTCTCCCCCTTGCCCAGCTGAGGAGGGCAGTGACGGAGCGGCTGGGTGGGCACCAGAGCCCAGCCAAGGTCAACCCACCGCCGCGTCTTCAGCGGCTGCGCCGGAGCCCTCGGCATCACCCTCCGGTCACGGTGGTGCACATCGTCCCCCGCCCCTCCCCGCCCCCTGCCCCCTGCCCGGTGGGGGCAGCAGACCCCGGTTCGGAGCGTGGCTGGGAGCGGCCCCTGCCCGGCACAGAGCCCTGTGTGTGCCTGGGCTGCGTGTCCGGGGCTCCTTTCCGGGCTCCATCCTGGGGCTCCATCGCGGGGGGTCCATCCCGGGGACCCCTGTAGGGACAGCCCATCCCCAGGTGACGGTGACGCGGGCGGGGGCATGGGCAGGACTCGGCTCAGCCCCCCGTCCCCGAGCCCCCAGCCCCAGCGCTGACGGCCCTTGTGCAGCCCATGGGGCCCCCGGTCCCACATCCCCGGGCCTGGCGGGGACCCCTCTCCTGTGACGGGCTCAGGCACCGGGGGCCGGGGCAGGGCTGGGCGCGGGGGTCACCCCAGGCAGGGCAGGGGGACGGGGCGGAGCTAGGGAGCGAGTGGGCGGGGGTTGGCGGCGCCAGGAAGGCTGGAGGCGATGGTGCGGGGTGACATGCGGGGCCTTTAATGACAGACGTGTCCCTGGGAGCCTGGCGGACCACGGTGGGGGCGGGTGACGACGGCGCCCATGGGTGTCCCCGGGGTGCAGCTGTGGCCAGGCTCACGGGACCCTCCTGCTGTAGTAGATGTTCCTGGCTATGAACACCTGGGGGAGAAGTGATGATGAGCGCTGCGCCCGTCACCGCTCCCAGCCCCGGCTGCGGGGACCGAGAGCTGGGAGCCCTCGGCCGTGGGGCCAGCTGGCACCACCGCCACCGCCACCGGCACCAGCACCGGCACCGGCACCTCTGCCCCTGTGCCGCCTTCTCCCGCCACGCTGCCTGCGCTGCCAGCCGGCCTGGGGGCTCCTCTTGCGTCTCCTGTGCCGGGGCGGTGACAAGCGGACCCACCGGCACATGCTGGTGGTGACACGGGGCTGGTGGTGATGCTGGGCAGCCGCCCTCCTCCTGCGGGCCTGGGCCGGCCCGTAGCCATGGAGCCTGTGTGCAGCCGGGCGGCACCGTGGGGACATTGTGATGCCGCTGGTGATGTTGGCCGTGTAACACGCCTCTGTCACAAAGGGCCTCGCCCCGGCACCCCTATAAAAGCGGGGTGGGGGGCCAGAGCCAACCCGCGGCAGGGCAGGGCGGCTGGCCACCCCACTCGGCCAGTCCCAGCATGGCTCGGTCCCGGCGCAGCGAGACCCGCAGCAGGAGCCGGCGCCGCCGCCGCAGCCCGGGCCACTACCAGAGCCGCCCTCGCCGCCGGTATGGGAGGAGCCGCCGCCGGCCTGCGGCACGCAGCCGCAGGCATACAAGGAGCCGGCGGCAGCGTGGGGGACACAGGCTTCGCCGCTGAGTAGACCCCAGCACTGGGCGTCTGCGGAGCCAGTGTCCCCGAGACCCCCGGCCGCCGCACCGCCGCGGCCCTGGCTCCATCAATAAAGCTGGAATGATCGCATGAAGGGTGTGTGTGTCCCTGGTGTCCCTGTGCGCCGGCTGCGTGTCCCCTGGTGTCGTGTCCCATGGGTGGGCGTCCGTGTCTGCTTGGGGGGGGGGCGGGGGGCCGGGTTGTCCGATGGGTACGCATGTCCAGGACCAGCACACGTCTCCAGGGATGGAGATGCCCCAGCCTGACGGCTCCTGTGCTGGCTCTGACCCCCATCTCCACGTCCCCAACCCGTCTCCACGTCCCCAGCCCATCTCCATGCCTCCCGGGCACTAGTGCCCTCCCCAAGGGAGCCGTGGGTGGCCCTGCGGCATCCCCAGGGATTTCGGGGCCGTGAAGGCACCCAAGGGTGGCCCTGAGCAGGCGGGCAGGTGCCACCTGCCAGCGATGCCCCCACCACTCGGGACAAGGAGCCTGGCCCTTCTCGTGGTGCCGGGGGAGCCGCCTGCCGCAGTGCCCCAGGAGGGAGGGGCTGCAGCCCCTTTCGTTCACTTTCATTCACTCTTGTTGATCACTTTGAAGAGAGGCCTTCTGAGGAGTCGGGTGGGAATCAGGAGCTCCCTGCTACAGGTCCCCAGCAGGGCACCGGCACTGTCCCCATGTGCCGGGACACGGGCGCTGTCCCCACTGTCCCTGCCTGCCCTGTGGCCCCTCTGACCTCACAAGAGCCGGCAGCAGCGGGTGCCGGCAGAGCCCCGGGACGGGCCGAGCGCGGTGCCTGCGGGGGGCTGCCTCGGTGATGGCTGGTCAGCGTAAGAGGTGGGTGGGGGCAGCCCTGGCCCCCCCCTGGGGAAATGAGCCCGGGGACCGTCCCAAAGGGGCTGTGACCCCGCAGGGCTGGCCATGCTGCTGCCTTGCGCAGCCCCGGGCGGGCTGGGGACCCAGCCCTGTCTCTGCTTCTCCCAGGCACAGCAAGTGCCCTGCAGTGAGCCGGCAGCGAGCGGCATCCGGCGCCGGCAGCATGCACGCCGCCCTCCAGAGCTTCCTCCGGCTGCTCCGCAGCTTCCTCTCCTTCGGCCTCACGGCGGCATTCGGCGACCTCCTGCTCCGCTCCACCCTCCTCTTCCTTTTCGTCCTGCTCCTGCCCCTCTTTGTGCTGCAGGACCAGGTGCTGCCGGTCCTGCTCGTCCTCGGGAGAGCCCTGCTCCCCGTCGCCGGCATCTTCCTCACCCGCCTGCTGCCGGCCCTGGCCGCCTTCCCGCCGCGCTCTTCCCGCCCGTCCTCCTCTTCCTGCTGGTGCTGCTGGCCAAAGCTGAGCCCGTCAGCGACAGTGGCACCGCCTCAGGGAGAAGGTGTTTGAGAAGATGTGAGAGAAACAGCCCTGCAGACCCCCAGGGCAGGGGAGAAGGAGGGGAGGAGGTGCTCCGGGCACCGGAGCAGAGATTCCCCTGCCGCTCCTGGGGAGGACCATGGTGACGCAGGCTCTCACCCTGCAGCCCGTGGAGGTCCACGGTGGAGCAGATATCCACCTGCAGCCCGTGGAGGACCCCACTGCGGTGCAGGGGATTGCGCCCAAAGGAGGCTGCGACCCCGTGGGAAGCCCGCGCTGGAGCAGGCTCCTGGCAGGACTTGCGGCCCTGTGCAGAGGAGCCCGCGCTGGAGCAGCTTTGCTGGCAGGACTTGCGACCCTGTGGGGGGACCCACGCTGGAGCAGTCTGTTCCTGAAGGACTGCGCCCCCTGGGAAGGACCCACGCTGGAGCAGTTGGCGGAGGACTGTCTCCCGTGGGAGGGACCCCATGCTGGAGCGGGGCAAGAGCGTGAGGAGGACGGAGCGGCAGAGACAACGCGCAATGAACTGGCCGCAAGCCCCATTCCCCGTCCCCCTGCGCCACTCAGGCGGAGGAGGTGGAGAATTCGGGAGGGAAGTTGAGCCTGGGAAGAAGGCAGGGGTGGGGGGAAGGGGTTTATAGGTGTGTTCTTCTTTCTCATTATCCTACGTCCTTGTTAACTGGCAATAAATTAATTTAATTTCCCCGGGTCGAGCCTGTTTTGCCCGTGATGGTACTTGCTGAGTGATCTCCCTGCCCTTCTCTCCACCCACGAGCCTTTTGTCGTGTTTTCTCCCCCTTGCCCAGCTGAGGAGGGCAGTGACGGAGCGGCTGGGTGGGCACCAGAGCCCAGCCAAGGTCAACCCACCGCCGCGTCTTCAGCGGCTGCGCCGGAGCCCTCGGCATCACCCTCCGGTCACGGTGGTGCACATCGTTCCCCGCCCCTCCCCGCCCCCTGCCCCCTGCCCGGTGGGGGCAGCAGACCCCGGTTCGGAGCGTGGCTGGGAGCGGCCCCTGCCCGGCACAGAGCCCTGTGTGTGCCTGGGCTGCGTGTCCGGGGCTCCTTTCCGGGCTCCATCCTGGGGCTCCATCGCGGGGGGTCCATCCCGGGGACCCCTGTAGGGACAGCCCATCCCCAGGTGACGGTGACGCGGGCGGGGGCATGGGCAGGACTCGGCTCAGCCCCCCGTCCCCGAGCCCCCAGCCCCAGCGCTGACGGCCCTTGTGCAGCCCATGGGGCCCCCGGTCCCACATCCCCGGGCCTGGCGGGGACCCCTCTCCTGTGACGGGCTCAGGCACCGGGGGCCGGGGCAGGGCTGGGCGCGGGGGTCACCCCAGGCAGGGCAGGGGGACGGGGCGGAGCTAGGGAGCGAGTGGGCGGGGGTTGGCGGCGCCAGGAAGGCTGGAGGCGATGGTGCGGGGTGACATGCGGGGCCTTTAATGACAGACGTGTCCCTGGGAGCCTGGCGGACCACGGTGGGGGCGGGTGACGACGGCGCCCATGGGTGTCCCCGGGGTGCAGCTGTGGCCAGGCTCACGGGACCCTCCTGCTGTAGTAGATGTTCCTGGCTATGACACCTGGGGGAGAAGTGATGATGAGCGGCTGCGCCCGTCACCGCTCCCAGCCCCGGCTGCGGGGACCGAGAGCTGGGAGCCCTCGGCCGTGGGGCCAGCTGGCACCACCGCCACCGCCACCGGCACCAGCACCGGCACCGGCACCTCTGCCCCTGTGCCGCCTTCTCCCGCCACGCTGCCTGCGCTGCCAGCCGGCCTGGGGGCTCCTCTTGCGTCTCCTGTGCCGGGGCGGTGACAAGCGGACCCACCGGCACATGCTGGTGGTGACACGGGGCTGGTGGTGATGCTGGGCAGCCGCCCTCCTCCTGCGGGCCTGGGCCGGCCCGTAGCCATGGAGCCTGTGTGCAGCCGGGCGGCACCGTGGGGACATTGTGATGCCGCTGGTGATGTTGGCCGTGTAACACGCCTCTGTCACAAAGGGCCTCGCCCCGGCACCCCTATAAAAGCGGGGTGGGGGGCCAGAGCCAACCCGCGGCAGGGCAGGGCGGCTGGCCACCCCACTCGGCCAGTCCCAGCATGGCTCGGTCCCGGCGCAGCGAGACCCGCAGCAGGAGCCGGCGCCGCCGCCGCAGCCCGGGCCACTACCAGAGCCGCCCTCGCCGCCGGTATGGGAGGAGCCGCCGCCGGCCTGCGGCACGCAGCCGCAGGCATACAAGGAGCCGGCGGCAGCGTGGGGGACACAGGCTTCGCCGCTGAGTAGACCCCAGCACTGGGCGTCTGCGGAGCCAGTGTCCCCGAGACC
Organism: Aptenodytes patagonicus; assembly: GCF_965638725.1. NCBI lineage: Eukaryota > Metazoa > Chordata > Aves > Sphenisciformes > Spheniscidae > Aptenodytes > Aptenodytes patagonicus. The sequence continues at coordinate 23,814 of NW_027472134.1, read as the reverse complement.
CCCGGCCGCCGCACCGCCGCGGCCCTGGCTCCATCAATAAAGCTGGAATGATCGCATGAAGGGTGTGTGTGTCCCTGGTGTCCCTGTGCGCCGGCTGCGTGTCCCCTGGTGTCGTGTCCCATGGGTGGGCGTCCGTGTCTGCTTGGGGGGGGGGCGGGGGGCCGGGTTGTCCGATGGGTACGCATGTCCAGGACCAGCACACGTCTCCAGGGATGGAGATGCCCCAGCCTGACGGCTCCTGTGCTGGCTCTGACCCCCATCTCCACGTCCCCAACCCGTCTCCACGTCCCCAGCCCATCTCCATGCCTCCCGGGCACTAGTGCCCTCCCCAAGGGAGCCGTGGGTGGCCCTGCGGCATCCCCAGGGATTTCGGGGCCGTGAAGGCACCCAAGGGTGGCCCTGAGCAGGCGGGCAGGTGCCACCTGCCAGCGATGCCCCCACCACTCGGGACAAGGAGCCTGGCCCTTCTCGTGGTGCCGGGGGAGCCGCCTGCCGCAGTGCCCCAGGAGGGAGGGGCTGCAGCCCCTTTCGTTCACTTTCGTTCACTCTTGTTGATCACTTTGAAGAGAGGCCTTCTGAGGAGTCGGGTGGGAATCAGGAGCTCCCTGCTACAGGTCCCCAGCAGGGCACCGGCACTGTCCCCATGTGCCGGGACACGGGCGCTGTCCCCACTGTCCCTGCCTGCCCTGTGGCCCCTCTGACCTCACAAGAGCCGGCAGCAGCGGGTGCCGGCAGAGCCCCGGGACGGGCCGAGCGCGGTGCCTGCGGGGGGCTGCCTCGGTGATGGCTGGTCAGCGTAAGAGGTGGGTGGGGGCAGCCCTGGCCCCCCCCTGGGGAAATGAGCCCGGGGACCGTCCCAAAGGGGCTGTGACCCCGCAGGGCTGGCCATGCTGCTGCCTTGCGCAGCCCCGGGCGGGCTGGGGACCCAGCCCTGTCTCTGCTTCTCCCAGGCACAGCAAGTGCCCTGCAGTGAGCCGGCAGCGAGCGGCATCCGGCGCCGGCAGCATGCACGCCGCCCTCCAGAGCTTCCTCCGGCTGCTCCGCAGCTTCCTCTCCTTCGGCCTCACGGCGGCATTCGGCGACCTCCTGCTCCGCTCCACCCTCCTCTTCCTTTTCGTCCTGCTCCTGCCCCTCTTTGTGCTGCAGGACCAGGTGCTGCCGGTCCTGCTCGTCCTCGGGAGAGCCCTGCTCCCCGTCGCCGGCATCTTCCTCACCCGCCTGCTGCCGGCCCTGGCCGCCTTCCTCGCCGCGCTCTTCCCGCCCGTCCTCCTCTTCCTGCTGGTGCTGCTGGCCAAAGCTGAGCCCGTCAGCGACAGTGGCACCGCCTCAGGGAGAAGGTGTTTGAGAAGATGTGAGAGAAACAGCCCTGCAGACCCCCAGGGCAGGGGAGAAGGAGGGGAGGAGGTGCTCCGGGCACCGGAGCAGAGATTCCCCTGCCGCTCCTGGGGAGGACCATGGTGACGCAGGCTCTCACCCTGCAGCCCGTGGAGGTCCACGGTGGAGCAGATATCCACCTGCAGCCCGTGGAGGACCCCACTGCGGTGCAGGGGATTGCGCCCAAAGGAGGCTGCGACCCCGTGGGAAGCCCGCGCTGGAGCAGGCTCCTGGCAGGACTTGCGGCCCTGTGCAGAGGAGCCCGCGCTGGAGCAGCTTTGCTGGCAGGACTTGCGACCCTGTGGGGGGACCCACGCTGGAGCAGTCTGTTCCTGAAGGACTGCGCCCCCTGGGAAGGACCCACGCTGGAGCAGTTGGTGGAGGACTGTCTCCCGTGGGAGGGACCCCACGCTGGAGCGGGGCAAGAGCGTGAGGAGGACGGAGCGGCAGAGACAACGCGCAATGAACTGGCCGCAAGCCCCATTCCCCGTCCCCCTGCGCCACTCAGGCGGAGGAGGTGGAGAATTCGGGAGGGAAGTTGAGCCTGGGAAGAAGGCAGGGGTGGGGGGAAGGGGTTTATAGGTGTGTTCTTCTTTCTCATTATCCTACGTCCTTGTTAACTGGCAATAAATTAATTTAATTTCCCCGGGTCGAGCCTGTTTTGCCCGTGATGGTACTTGCTGAGTGATCTCCCTGCCCTTCTCTCCACCCACGAGCCTTTTGTCGTGTTTTCTCCCCCTTGCCCAGCTGAGGAGGGCAGTGACGGAGCGGCTGGGTGGGCACCAGAGCCCAGCCAAGGTCAACCCACCGCCGCGTCTTCAGCGGCTGCGCCGGAGCCCTCGGCATCACCCTCCGGTCACGGTGGTGCACATCGTCCCCCGCCCCTCCCCGCCCCCTGCCCCCTGCCCGGTGGGGGCAGCAGACCCCGGTTCGGAGCGTGGCTGGGAGCGGCCCCTGCCCGGCACAGAGCCCTGTGTGTGCCTGGGCTGCGTGTCCGGGGCTCCTTTCCGGGCTCCATCCTGGGGCTCCATCGCGGGGGGTCCATCCCGGGGACCCCTGTAGGGACAGCCCATCCCCAGGTGACGGTGACGCGGGCGGGGGCATGGGCAGGACTCGGCTCAGCCCCCCGTCCCCGAGCCCCCAGCCCCAGCGCTGACGGCCCTTGTGCAGCCCATGGGGCCCCCGGTCCCACATCCCCGGGCCTGGCGGGGACCCCTCTCCTGTGACGGGCTCAGGCACCGGGGGCCGGGGCAGGGCTGGGCGCGGGGGTCACCCCAGGCAGGGCAGGGGGACGGGGCGGAGCTAGGGAGCGAGTGGGCGGGGGTTGGCGGCGCCAGGAAGGCTGGAGGCGATGGTGCGGGGTGACATGCGGGGCCTTTAATGACAGACGTGTCCCTGGGAGCCTGGCGGACCACGGTGGGGGCGGGTGACGACGGCGCCCATGGGTGTCCCCGGGGTGCAGCTGTGGCCAGGCTCACGGGACCCTCCTGCTGTAGTAGATGTTCCTGGCTATGACACCTGGGGGAGAAGTGATGATGAGCGGCTGCGCCCGTCACCGCTCCCAGCCCCGGCTGCGGGGACCGAGAGCTGGGAGCCCTCGGCCGTGGGGCCAGCTGGCACCACCGCCACCGCCACCGGCACCAGCACCGGCACCGGCACCTCTGCCCCTGTGCCGCCTTCTCCCGCCACGCTGCCTGCGCTGCCAGCCGGCCTGGGGGCTCCTCTTGCGTCTCCTGTGCCGGGGCGGTGACAAGCGGACCCACCGGCACATGCTGGTGGTGACACGGGGCTGGTGGTGATGCTGGGCAGCCGCCCTCCTCCTGCGGGCCTGGGCCGGCCCGTAGCCATGGAGCCTGTGTGCAGCCGGGCGGCACCGTGGGGACATTGTGATGCCGCTGGTGATGTTGGCCGTGTAACACGCCTCTGTCACAAAGGGCCTCGCCCCGGCACCCCTATAAAAGCGGGGTGGGGGGCCAGAGCCAACCCGCGGCAGGGCAGGGCGGCTGGCCACCCCACTCGGCCAGTCCCAGCATGGCTCGGTCCCGGCGCAGCGAGACCCGCAGCAGGAGCCGGCGCCGCCGCCGCAGCCCGGGCCACTACCAGAGCCGCCCTCGCCGCCGGTATGGGAGGAGCCGCCGCCGGCCTGCGGCACGCAGCCGCAGGCATACAAGGAGCCGGCGGCAGCGTGGGGGACACAGGCTTCGCCGCTGAGTAGACCCCAGCACTGGGCGTCTGCGGAGCCAGTGTCCCCGAGACCCCCGGCCGCCGCACCGCCGCGGCCCTGGCTCCATCAATAAAGCTGGAATGATCGCATGAAGGGTGTGTGTGTCCCTGGTGTCCCTGTGCGCCGGCTGCGTGTCCCCTGGTGTCGTGTCCCATGGGTGGGCGTCCGTGTCTGCTTCGGGGGGTGGGGGGGGGGGGGCGGGGGGCCGGGTTGTCCGATGGGTACGCATGTCCAGGACCAGCACACGTCTCCAGGGATGGAGATGCCCCAGCCTGACGGCTCCTGTGCTGGCTCTGACCCCCATCTCCACGTCCCCAACCCGTCTCCACGTCCCCAGCCCATCTCCATGCCTCCCGGGCACTAGTGCCCTCCCCAAGGGAGCCGTGGGTGGCCCTGCGGCATCCCCAGGGATTTCGGGGCCGTGAAGGCACCCAAGGGTGGCCCTGAGCAGGCGGGCAGGTGCCACCTGCCAGCGATGCCCCCACCACTCGGGACAAGGAGCCTGGCCCTTCTCGTGGTGCCGGGGGAGCCGCCTGCCGCAGTGCCCCAGGAGGGAGGGGCTGCAGCCCCTTTCGTTCACTTTCGTTCACTCTTGTTGATCACTTTGAAGAGAGGCCTTCTGAGGAGTCGGGTGGGAATCAGGAGCTCCCTGCTACAGGTCCCCAGCAGGGCACCGGCACTGTCCCCATGTGCCGGGACACGGGCGCTGTCCCCACTGTCCCTGCCTGCCCTGTGGCCCCTCTGACCTCACAAGAGCCGGCAGCAGCGGGTGCCGGCAGAGCCCCGGGACGGGCCGAGCGCGGTGCCTGCGGGGGGCTGCCTCGGTGATGGCTGGTCAGCGTAAGAGGTGGGTGGGGGCAGCCCTGGCCCCCCCCTGGGGAAATGAGCCCGGGGACCGTCCCAAAGGGGCTGTGACCCCGCAGGGCTGGCCATGCTGCTGCCTTGCGCAGCCCCGGGCGGGCTGGGGACCCAGCCCTGTCTCTGCTTCTCCCAGGCACAGCAAGTGCCCTGCAGTGAGCCGGCAGCGAGCGGCATCCGGCGCCGGCAGCATGCACGCCGCCCTCCAGAGCTTCCTCCGGCTGCTCCGCAGCTTCCTCTCCTTCGGCCTCACGGCGGCATTCGGCGACCTCCTGCTCCGCTCCACCCTCCTCTTCCTTTTCGTCCTGCTCCTGCCCCTCTTTGTGCTGCAGGACCAGGTGCTGCCGGTCCTGCTCGTCCTCGGGAGAGCCCTGCTCCCCGTCGCCGGCATCTTCCTCACCCGCCTGCTGCCGGCCCTGGCCGCCTTCCTCGCCGCGCTCTTCCCGCCCGTCCTCCTCTTCCTGCTGGTGCTGCTGGCCAAAGCTGAGCCCGTCAGCGACAGTGGCACCGCCTCAGGGAGAAGGTGTTTGAGAAGATGTGAGAGAAACAGCCCTGCAGACCCCCAGGGCAGGGGAGAAGGAGGGGAGGAGGTGCTCCGGGCACCGGAGCAGAGATTCCCCTGCCGCTCCTGGGGAGGACCATGGTGACGCAGGCTCTCACCCTGCAGCCCGTGGAGGTCCACGGTGGAGCAGATATCCACCTGCAGCCCGTGGAGGACCCCACTGCGGTGCAGGGGATTGCGCCCAAAGGAGGCTGCGACCCCGTGGGAAGCCTGCGCTGGAGCAGGCTCCTGGCAGGACTTGCGGCCCTGTGCAGAGGAGCCCGCGCTGGAGCAGCTTTGCTGGCAGGACTTGCGACCCTGTGGGGGGACCCACGCTGGAGCAGTCTGTTCCTGAAGGACTGCGCCCCCTGGGAAGGACCCACGCTGGAGCAGTTGGTGGAGGACTGTCTCCCGTGGGAGGGACCCCACGCTGGAGCGGGGCAAGAGCGTGAGGAGGACGGAGCGGCAGAGACAACGCGCAATGAACTGGCCGCAAGCCCCATTCCCCGTCCCCCTGCGCCACTCAGGCGGAGGAGGTGGAGAATTCGGGAGGGAAGTTGAGCCTGGGAAGAAGGCAGGGGTGGGGGGAAGGGGTTTATAGGTGTGTTCTTCTTTCTCATTATCCTACGTCCTTGTTAACTGGCAATAAATTAATTTAATTTCCCCGGGTCGAGCCTGTTTTGCCCGTGATGGTACTTGCTGAGTGATCTCCCTGCCCTTCTCTCCACCCACGAGCCTTTTGTCGTGTTTTCTCCCCCTTGCCCAGCTGAGGAGGGCAGTGACGGAGCGGCTGGGTGGGCACCAGAGCCCAGCCAAGGTCAACCCACCGCCGCGTCTTCAGCGGCTGCGCCGGAGCCCTCGGCATCACCCTCCGGTCACGGTGGTGCACATCGTCCCCCGCCCCTCCCCGCCCCCTGCCCCCTGCCCGGTGGGGGCAGCAGACCCCGGTTCGGAGCGTGGCTGGGAGCGGCCCCTGCCCGGCACAGAGCCCTGTGTGTGCCTGGGCTGCGTGTCCGGGGCTCCTTTCCGGGCTCCATCCTGGGGCTCCATCGCGGGGGGTCCATCCCGGGGACCCCTGTAGGGACAGCCCATCCCCAGGTGACCGTGACGCGGGCGGGGGCATGGGCAGGACTCGGCTCAGCCCCCCGTCCCCGAGCCCCCAGCCCCAGCGCTGACGGCCCTTGTGCAGCCCATGGGGCCCCCGGTCCCACATCCCCGGGCCTGGCGGGGACCCCTCTCCTGTGACGGGCTCAGGCACCGGGGGCCGGGGCAGGGCTGGGCGCGGGGGTCACCCCAGGCAGGGCAGGGGGACGGGGCGGAGCTAGGGAGCGAGTGGGCGGGGGTTGGCGGCGCCAGGAAGGCTGGAGGCGATGGTGCGGGGTGACATGCGGGGCCTTTAATGACAGACGTGTCCCTGGGAGCCTGGCGGACCACGGTGGGGGCGGGTGACGACGGTGCCCATGGGTGTCCCCGGGGTGCAGCTGTGGCCAGGCTCACGGGACCCTCCTGCTGTAGTAGATGTTCCTGGCTATGACACCTGGGGGAGAAGTGATGATGAGCGGCTGCGCCCGTCACCGCTCCCAGCCCCGGCTGCGGGGACCGAGAGCTGGGAGCCCTCGGCCGTGGGGCCAGCTGGCACCACCGCCACCGCCACCGGCACCAGCACCGGCACCGGCACCTCTGCCCCTGTGCCGCCTTCTCCCGCCACGCTGCCTGCGCTGCCAGCCGGCCTGGGGGCTCCTCTTGCGTCTCCTGTGCCGGGGCGGTGACAAGCGGACCCACCGGCACATGCTGGTGGTGACACGGGGCTGGTGGTGATGCTGGGCAGCCGCCCTCCTCCTGCGGGCCTGGGCCGGCCCGTAGCCATGGAGCCTGTGTGCAGCCGGGCGGCACCGTGGGGACATTGTGATGCCGCTGGTGATGTTGGCCGTGTAACACGCCTCTGTCACAAAGGGCCTCGCCCCGGCACCCCTATAAAAGCGGGGTGGGGGGCCAGAGCCAACCCGCGGCAGGGCAGGGCGGCTGGCCACCCCACTCGGCCAGTCCCAGCATGGCTCGGTCCCGGCGCAGCGAGACCCGCAGCAGGAGCCGGCGCCGCCGCCGCAGCCCGGGCCACTACCAGAGCCGCCCTCGCCGCCGGTATGGGAGGAGCCGCCGCCGGCCTGCGGCACGCAGCCGCAGGCATACAAGGAGCCGGCGGCAGCGTGGGGGACACAGGCTTCGCCGCTGAGTAGACCCCAGCACTGGGCGTCTGCGGAGCCAGTGTCCCCGAGACCCCCGGCCGCCGCACCGCCGCGGCCCTGGCTCCATCAATAAAGCTGGAATGATCGCATGAAGGGTGTGTGTGTCCCTGGTGTCCCTGTGCGCCGGCTGCGTGTCCCCTGGTGTCGTGTCCCATGGGTGGGCGTCCGTGTCTGCTTGGGGGGGGGGCGGGGGGCCGGGTTGTCCGATGGGTACGCATGTCCAGGACCAGCACACGTCTCCAGGGATGGAGATGCCCCAGCCTGACGGCTCCTGTGCTGGCTCTGACCCCCATCTCCACGTCCCCAACCCGTCTCCACGTCCCCAGCCCATCTCCATGCCTCCCGGGCACTAGTGCCCTCCCCAAGGGAGCCGTGGGTGGCCCTGCGGCATCCCCAGGGATTTCGGGGCCGTGAAGGCACCCAAGGGTGGCCCTGAGCAGGCGGGCAGGTGCCACCTGCCAGCGATGCCCCCACCACTCGGGACAAGGAGCCTGGCCCTTCTCGTGGTGCCGGGGGAGCCGCCTGCCGCAGTGCCCCAGGAGGGAGGGGCTGCAGCCCCTTTCGTTCACTTTCGTTCACTCTTGTTGATCACTTTGAAGAGAGGCCTTCTGAGGAGTCGGGTGGGAATCAGGAGCTCCCTGCTACAGGTCCCCAGCAGGGCACCGGCACTGTCCCCATGTGCCGGGACACGGGCGCTGTCCCCACTGTCCCTGCCTGCCCTGTGGCCCCTCTGACCTCACAAGAGCCGGCAGCAGCGGGTGCCGGCAGAGCCCCGGGACGGGCCGAGCGCGGTGCCTGCGGGGGGCTGCCTCGGTGATGGCTGGTCAGCGTAAGAGGTGGGTGGGGGCAGCCCTGGCCCCCCCCTGGGGAAATGAGCCCGGGGACCGTCCCAAAGGGGCTGTGACCCCGCAGGGCTGGCCATGCTGCTGCCTTGCGCAGCCCCGGGCGGGCTGGGGACCCAGCCCTGTCTCTGCTTCTCCCAGGCACAGCAAGTGCCCTGCAGTGAGCCGGCAGCGAGCGGCATCCGGCGCCGGCAGCATGCACGCCGCCCTCCAGAGCTTCCTCCGGCTGCTCCGCAGCTTCCTCTCCTTCGGCCTCACGGCGGCATTCGGCGACCTCCTGCTCCGCTCCACCCTCCTCTTCCTTTTCGTCCTGCTCCTGCCCCTCTTTGTGCTGCAGGACCAGGTGCTGCCGGTCCTGCTCGTCCTCGGGAGAGCCCTGCTCCCCGTCGCCGGCATCTTCCTCACCCGCCTGCTGCCGGCCCTGGCCGCCTTCCTCGCCGCGCTCTTCCCGCCCGTCCTCCTCTTCCTGCTGGTGCTGCTGGCCAAAGCTGAGCCCGTCAGCGACAGTGGCACCGCCTCAGGGAGAAGGTGTTTGAGAAGATGTGAGAGAAACAGCCCTGCAGACCCCCAGGGCAGGGGAGAAGGAGGGGAGGAGGTGCTCCGGGCACCGGAGCAGAGATTCCCCTGCCGCTCCTGGGGAGGACCATGGTGACGCAGGCTCTCACCCTGCAGCCCGTGGAGGTCCACGGTGGAGCAGATATCCACCTGCAGCCCGTGGAGGACCCCACTGCGGTGCAGGGGATTGCGCCCAAAGGAGGCTGCGACCCCGTGGGAAGCCCGCGCTGGAGCAGGCTCCTGGCAGGACTTGCGGCCCTGTGCAGAGGAGCCCGCGCTGGAGCAGCTTTGCTGGCAGGACTTGCGACCCTGTGGGGAGACCCACGCTGGAGCAGTCTGTTCCTGAAGGACTGCGCCCCCTGGGAAGGACCCACGCTGGAGCAGTTGGTGGAGGACTGTCTCCCGTGGGAGGGACCCCACGCTGGAGCGGGGCAAGAGCGTGAGGAGGACGGAGCGGCAGAGACAACGCGCAATGAACTGGCCGCAAGCCCCATTCCCCGTCCCCCTGCGCCACTCAGGCGGAGGAGGTGGAGAATTCGGGAGGGAAGTTGAGCCTGGGAAGAAGGCAGGGGTGGGGGGAAGGGGTTTATAGGTGTGTTCTTCTTTCTCATTATCCTACGTCCTTGTTAACTGGCAATAAATTAATTTAATTTCCCCGGGTCGAGCCTGTTTTGCCCGTGATGGTACTTGCTGAGTGATCTCCCTGCCCTTCTCTCCACCCACGAGCCTTTTGTCGTGTTTTCTCCCCCTTGCCCAGCTGAGGAGGGCAGTGACGGAGCGGCTGGGTGGGCACCAGAGCCCAGCCAAGGTCAACCCACCGCCGCGTCTTCAGCGGCTGCGCCGGAGCCCTCGGCATCACCCTCCGGTCACGGTGGTGCACATCGTCCCCCGCCCCTCCCCGCCCCCTGCCCCCTGCCCGGTGGGGGCAGCAGACCCCGGTTCGGAGCGTGGCTGGGAGCGGCCCCTGCCCGGCACAGAGCCCTGTGTGTGCCTGGGCTGCGTGTCCGGGGCTCCTTTCCGGGCTCCATCCTGGGGCTCCATCGCGGGGGGTCCATCCCGGGGACCCCTGTAGGGACAGCCCATCCCCAGGTGACCGTGACGCGGGCGGGGGCATGGGCAGGACTCGGCTCAGCCCCCCGTCCCCGAGCCCCCAGCCCCAGCGCTGACGGCCCTTGTGCAGCCCATGGGGCCCCCGGTCCCACATCCCCGGGCCTGGCGGGGACCCCTCTCCTGTGACGGGCTCAGGCACCGGGGGCCGGGGCAGGGCTGGGCGCGGGGGTCACCCCAGGCAGGGCAGGGGGACGGGGCGGAGCTAGGGAGCGAGTGGGCGGGGGTTGGCGGCGCCAGGAAGGCTGGAGGCGATGGTGCGGGGTGACATGCGGGGCCTTTAATGACAGACGTGTCCCTGGGAGCCTGGCGGACCACGGTGGGGGCGGGTGACGACGGTGCCCATGGGTGTCCCCGGGGTGCAGCTGTGGCCAGGCTCACGGGACCCTCCTGCTGTAGTAGATGTTCCTGGCTATGACACCTGGGGGAGAAGTGATGATGAGCGGCTGCGCCCGTCACCGCTCCCAGCCCCGGCTGCGGGGACCGAGAGCTGGGAGCCCTCGGCCGTGGGGCCAGCTGGCACCACCGCCACCGCCACCGGCACCAGCACCGGCACCGGCACCTCTGCCCCTGTGCCGCCTTCTCCCGCCACGCTGCCTGCGCTGCCAGCCGGCCTGGGGGCTCCTCTTGCGTCTCCTGTGCCGGGGCGGTGACAAGCGGACCCACCGGCACATGCTGGTGGTGACACGGGGCTGGTGGTGATGCTGGGCAGCCGCCCTCCTCCTGCGGGCCTGGGCCGGCCCGTAGCCATGGAGCCTGTGTGCAGCCGGGCGGCACCGTGGGGACATTGTGATGCCGCTGGTGATGTTGGCCGTGTAACACGCCTCTGTCACAAAGGGCCTCGCCCCGGCACCCCTATAAAAGCGGGGTGGGGGGCCAGAGCCAACCCGCGGCAGGGCAGGGCGGCTGGCCACCCCACTCGGCCAGTCCCAGCATGGCTCGGTCCCGGCGCAGCGAGACCCGCAGCAGGAGCCGGCGCCGCCGCCGCAGCCCGGGCCACTACCAGAGCCGCCCTCGCCGCCGGTATGGGAGGAGCCGCCGCCGGCCTGCGGCACGCAGCCGCAGGCATACAAGGAGCCGGCGGCAGCGTGGGGGACACAGGCTTCGCCGCTGAGTAGACCCCAGCACTGGGCGTCTGCGGAGCCAGTGTCCCCGAGACCCCCGGCCGCCGCACCGCCGCGGCCCTGGCTCCATCAATAAAGCTGGAATGATCGCATGAAGGGTGTGTGTGTCCCTGGTGTCCCTGTGCGCCGGCTGCGTGTCCCCTGGTGTCGTGTCCCATGGGTGGGCGTCCGTGTCTGCTTGAGGGGGGGGGGGGCGGGGGGCCGGGTTGTCCGATGGGTACGCATGTCCAGGACCAGCACACGTCTCCAGGGATGGAGATGCCCCAGCCTGACGGCTCCTGTGCTGGCTCTGACCCCCATCTCCACGTCCCCAACCCGTCTCCACGTCCCCAGCCCATCTCCATGCCTCCCGGGCACTAGTGCCCTCCCCAAGGGAGCCGTGGGTGGCCCTGCGGCATCCCCAGGGATTTCGGGGCCGTGAAGGCACCCAAGGGTGGCCCTGAGCAGGCGGGCAGGTGCCACCTGCCAGCGATGCCCCCACCACTCGGGACAAGGAGCCTGGCCCTTCTCGTGGTGCCGGGGGAGCCGCCTGCCGCAGTGCCCCAGGAGGGAGGGGCTGCAGCCCCTTTCGTTCACTTTCGTTCACTCTTGTTGATCACTTTGAAGAGAGGCCTTCTGAGGAGTCGGGTGGGAATCAGGAGCTCCCTGCTACAGGTCCCCAGCAGGGCACCGGCACTGTCCCCATGTGCCGGGACACGGGCGCTGTCCCCACTGTCCCTGCCTGCCCTGTGGCCCCTCTGACCTCACAAGAGCCGGCAGCAGCGGGTGCCGGCAGAGCCCCGGGACGGGCCGAGCGCGGTGCCTGCGGGGGGCTGCCTCGGTGATGGCTGGTCAGCGTAAGAGGTGGGTGGGGGCAGCCCTGGCCCCCCCCTGGGGAAATGAGCCCGGGGACCGTCCCAAAGGGGCTGTGACCCCGCAGGGCTGGCCATGCTGCTGCCTTGCGCAGCCCCGGGCGGGCTGGGGACCCAGCCCTGTCTCTGCTTCTCCCAGGCACAGCAAGTGCCCTGCAGTGAGCCGGCAGCGAGCGGCATCCGGCGCCGGCAGCATGCACGCCGCCCTCCAGAGCTTCCTCCGGCTGCTCCGCAGCTTCCTCTCCTTCGGCCTCACGGCGGCATTCGGCGACCTCCTGCTCCGCTCCACCCTCCTCTTCCTTTTCGTCCTGCTCCTGCCCCTCTTTGTGCTGCAGGACCAGGTGCTGCCGGTCCTGCTCGTCCTCGGGAGAGCCCTGCTCCCCGTCGCCGGCATCTTCCTCACCCGCCTGCTGCCGGCCCTGGCCGCCTTCCTCGCCGCGCTCTTCCCGCCCGTCCTCCTCTTCCTGCTGGTGCTGCTGGCCAAAGCTGAGCCCGTCAGCGACAGTGGCACCGCCTCAGGGAGAAGGTGTTTGAGAAGATGTGAGAGAAACAGCCCTGCAGACCCCCAGGGCAGGGGAGAAGGAGGGGAGGAGGTGCTCCGGGCACCGGAGCAGAGATTCCCCTGCCGCTCCTGGGGAGGACCATGGTGACGCAGGCTCTCACCCTGCAGCCCGTGGAGGTCCACGGTGGAGCAGATATCCACCTGCAGCCCGTGGAGGACCCCACTGCGGTGCAGGGGATTGCGCCCAAAGGAGGCTGCGACCCCGTGGGAAGCCCGCGCTGGAGCAGGCTCCTGGCAGGACTTGCGGCCCTGTGCAGAGGAGCCCGCGCTGGAGCAGCTTTGCTGGCAGGACTTGCGACCCTGTGGGGGGACCCACGCTGGAGCAGTCTGTTCCTGAAGGACTGCGCCCCCTGGGAAGGACCCACGCTGGAGCAGTTGGTGGAGGACTGTCTCCCGTGGGAGGGACCCCACGCTGGAGCGGGGCAAGAGCGTGAGGAGGACGGAGTGGCAGAGACAACGCGCAATGAACTGGCCGCAAGCCCCATTCCCCGTCCCCCTGCGCCACTCAGGCGGAGGAGGTGGAGAATTCGGGAGGGAAGTTGAGCCTGGGAAGAAGGCAGGGGTGGGGGGAAGGGGTTTATAGGTGTGTTCTTCTTTCTCATTATCCTACGTCCTTGTTAACTGGCAATAAATTAATTTAATTTCCCCGGGTCGAGCCTGTTTTGCCCGTGATGGTACTTGCTGAGTGATCTCCCTGCCCTTCTCTCCACCCACGAGCCTTTTGTCGTGTTTTCTCCCCCTTGCCCAGCTGAGGAGGGCAGTGACGGAGCGGCTGGGTGGGCACCAGAGCCCAGCCAAGGTCAACCCACCGCCGCGTCTTCAGCGGCTGCGCCGGAGCCCTCGGCATCACCCTCCGGTCACGGTGGTGCACATCGTCCCCCGCCCCTCCCCGCCCCCTGCCCCCTGCCCGGTGGGGGCAGCAGACCCCGGTTCGGAGCGTGGCTGGGAGCGGCCCCTGCCCGGCACAGAGCCCTGTGTGTGCCTGGGCTGCGTGTCCGGGGCTCCTTTCCGGGCTCCATCCTGGGGCTCCATCGCGGGGGGTCCATCCCGGGGACCCCTGTAGGGACAGCCCATCCCCAGGTGACGGTGACGCGGGCGGGGGCATGGGCAGGACTCGGCTCAGCCCCCCGTCCCCGAGCCCCCAGCCCCAGCGCTGACGGCCCTTGTGCAGCCCATGGGGCCCCCGGTCCCACATCCCCGGGCCTGGCGGGGACCCCTCTCCTGTGACGGGCTCAGGCACCGGGGGCCGGGGCAGGGCTGGGCGCGGGGGTCACCCCAGGCAGGGCAGGGGGACGGGGCGGAGCTAGGGAGCGAGTGGGCGGGGGTTGGCGGCGCCAGGAAGGCTGGAGGCGATGGTGCGGGGTGACATGCGGGGCCTTTAATGACAGACGTGTCCCTGGGAGCCTGGCGGACCACGGTGGGGGCGGGTGACGACGGTGCCCATGGGTGTCCCCGGGGTGCAGCTGTGGCCAGGCTCACGGGACCCTCCTGCTGTAGTAGATGTTCCTGGCTATGACACCTGGGGGAGAAGTGATGATGAGCGGCTGCGCCCGTCACCGCTCCCAGCCCCGGCTGCGGGGACCGAGAGCTGGGAGCCCTCGGCCGTGGGGCCAGCTGGCACCACCGCCACCGCCACCGGCACCAGCACCGGCACCGGCACCTCTGCCCCTGTGCCGCCTTCTCCCGCCACGCTGCCTGCGCTGCCAGCCGGCCTGGGGGCTCCTCTTGCGTCTCCTGTGCCGGGGCGGTGACAAGCGGACCCACCGGCACATGCTGGTGGTGACACGGGGCTGGTGGTGATGCTGGGCAGCCGCCCTCCTCCTGCGGGCCTGGGCCGGCCCGTAGCCATGGAGCCTGTGTGCAGCCGGGCGGCACCGTGGGGACATTGTGATGCCGCTGGTGATGTTGGCCGTGTAACACGCCTCTGTCACAAAGGGCCTCGCCCCGGCACCCCTATAAAAGCGGGGTGGGGGGCCAGAGCCAACCCGCGGCAGGGCAGGGCGGCTGGCCACCCCACTCGGCCAGTCCCAGCATGGCTCGGTCCCGGCGCAGCGAGACCCGCAGCAGGAGCCGGCGCCGCCGCCGCAGCCCGGGCCACTACCAGAGCCGCCCTCGCCGCCGGTATGGGAGGAGCCGCCGCCGGCCTGCGGCACGCAGCCGCAGGCATACAAGGAGCCGGCGGCAGCGTGGGGGACACAGGCTTCGCCGCTGAGTAGACCCCAGCACTGGGCGTCTGCGGAGCCAGTGTCCCCGAGACCCCCGGCCGCCGCACCGCCGCGGCCCTGGCTCCATCAATAAAGCTGGAATGATCGCATGAAGGGTGTGTGTGTCCCTGGTGTCCCTGTGCGCCGGCTGCGTGTCCCCTGGTGTCGTGTCCCATGGGTGGGCGTCCGTGTCTGCTTGAGGGGGGGGGGGGCGGGGGGCCGGGTTGTCCGATGGGTACGCATGTCCAGGACCAGCACACGTCTCCAGGGATGGAGATGCCCCAGCCTGACGGCTCCTGTGCTGGCTCTGACCCCCATCTCCACGTCCCCAACCCGTCTCCACGTCCCCAGCCCATCTCCATGCCTCCCGGGCACTAGTGCCCTCCCCAAGGGAGCCGTGGGTGGCCCTGCGGCATCCCCAGGGATTTCGGGGCCGTGAAGGCACCCAAGGGTGGCCCTGAGCAGGCGGGCAGGTGCCACCTGCCAGCGATGCCCCCACCACTCGGGACAAGGAGCCTGGCCCTTCTCGTGGTGCCGGGGGAGCCGCCTGCCGCAGTGCCCCAGGAGGGAGGGGCTGCAGCCCCTTTCGTTCACTTTCGTTCACTCTTGTTGATCACTTTGAAGAGAGGCCTTCTGAGGAGTCGGGTGGGAATCAGGAGCTCCCTGCTACAGGTCCCCAGCAGGGCACCGGCACTGTCCCCATGTGCCGGGACACGGGCGCTGTCCCCACTGTCCCTGCCTGCCCTGTGGCCCCTCTGACCTCACAAGAGCCGGCAGCAGCGGGTGCCGGCAGAGCCCCGGGACGGGCCGAGCGCGGTGCCTGCGGGGGGCTGCCTCGGTGATGGCTGGTCAGCGTAAGAGGTGGGTGTGGGCAGCCCTGGCCCCCCCCTGGGGAAATGAGCCCGGGGACCGTCCCAAAGGGGCTGTGACCCCGCAGGGCTGGCCATGCTGCTGCCTTGCGCAGCCCCGGGCGGGCTGGGGACCCAGCCCTGTCTCTGCTTCTCCCAGGCACAGCAAGTGCCCTGCAGTGAGCCGGCAGCGAGCGGCATCCGGCGCCGGCAGCATGCACGCCGCCCTCCAGAGCTTCCTCCGGCTGCTCCGCAGCTTCCTCTCCTTCGGCCTCACGGCGGCATTCGGCGACCTCCTGCTCCGCTCCACCCTCCTCTTCCTTTTCGTCCTGCTCCTGCCCCTCTTTGTGCTGCAGGACCAGGTGCTGCCGGTCCTGCTCGTCCTCGGGAGAGCCCTGCTCCCCGTCGCCGGCATCTTCCTCACCCGCCTGCTGCCGGCCCTGGCCGCCTTCCTCGCCGCGCTCTTCCCGCCCGTCCTCCTCTTCCTGCTGGTGCTGCTGGCCAAAGCTGAGCCCGTCAGCGACAGTGGCACCGCCTCAGGGAGAAGGTGTTTGAGAAGATGTGAGAGAAACAGCCCTGCAGACCCCCAGGGCAGGGGAGAAGGAGGGGAGGAGGTGCTCCGGGCACCGGAGCAGAGATTCCCCTGCCGCTCCTGGGGAGGACCATGGTGACGCAGGCTCTCACCCTGCAGCCCGTGGAGGTCCACGGTGGAGCAGATATCCACCTGCAGCCCGTGGAGGACCCCACTGCGGTGCAGGGGATTGCGCCCAAAGGAGGCTGCGACCCCGTGGGAAGCCCGCGCTGGAGCAGGCTCCTGGCAGGACTTGCGGCCCTGTGCAGAGGAGCCCGCGCTGGAGCAGCTTTGCTGGCAGGACTTGCGACCCTGTGGGGGGACCCACGCTGGAGCAGTCTGTTCCTGAAGGACTGCGCCCCCTGGGAAGGACCCACGCTGGAGCAGTTGGTGGAGGACTGTCTCCCGTGGGAGGGACCCCACGCTGGAGCGGGGCAAGAGCGTGAGGAGGACGGAGTGGCAGAGACAACGCGCAATGAACTGGCCGCAAGCCCCATTCCCCGTCCCCCTGCGCCACTCAGGCGGAGGAGGTGGAGAATTCGGGAGGGAAGTTGAGCCTGGGAAGAAGGCAGGGGTGGGGGGAAGGGGTTTATAGGTGTGTTCTTCTTTCTCATTATCCTACGTCCTTGTTAACTGGCAATAAATTAATTTAATTTCCCCGGGTCGAGCCTGTTTTGCCCGTGATGGTACTTGCTGAGTGATCTCCCTGCCCTTCTCTCCACCCACGAGCCTTTTGTCGTGTTTTCTCCCCCTTGCCCAGCTGAGGAGGGCAGTGACGGAGCGGCTGGGTGGGCACCAGAGCCCAGCCAAGGTCAACCCACCGCCGCGTCTTCAGCGGCTGCGCCGGAGCCCTCGGCATCACCCTCCGGTCACGGTGGTGCACATCGTCCCCCGCCCCTCCCCGCCCCCTGCCCCCTGCCCGGTGGGGGCAGCAGACCCCGGTTCGGAGCGTGGCTGGGAGCGGCCCCTGCCCGGCACAGAGCCCTGTGTGTGCCTGGGCTGCGTGTCCGGGGCTCCTTTCCGGGCTCCATCCTGGGGCTCCATCGCGGGGGGTCCATCCCGGGGACCCCTGTAGGGACAGCCCATCCCCAGGTGACGGTGACGCGGGCGGGGGCATGGGCAGGACTCGGCTCAGCCCCCCGTCCCCGAGCCCCCAGCCCCAGCGCTGACGGCCCTTGTGCAGCCCATGGGGCCCCCGGTCCCACATCCCCGGGCCTGGCGGGGACCCCTCTCCTGTGACGGGCTCAGGCACCGGGGGCCGGGGCAGGGCTGGGCGCGGGGGTCACCCCAGGCAGGGCAGGGGGACGGGGCGGAGCTAGGGAGCGAGTGGGCGGGGGTTGGCGGCGCCAGGAAGGCTGGAGGCGATGGTGCGGGGTGACATGCGGGGCCTTTAATGACAGACGTGTCCCTGGGAGCCTGGCGGACCACGGTGGGGGCGGGTGACGACGGTGCCCATGGGTGTCCCCGGGGTGCAGCTGTGGCCAGGCTCACGGGACCCTCCTGCTGTAGTAGATGTTCCTGGCTATGACACCTGGGGGAGAAGTGATGATGAGCGGCTGCGCCCGTCACCGCTCCCAGCCCCGGCTGCGGGGACCGAGAGCTGGGAGCCCTCGGCCGTGGGGCCAGCTGGCACCACCGCCACCGCCACCGGCACCAGCACCGGCACCGGCACCTCTGCCCCTGTGCCGCCTTCTCCCGCCACGCTGCCTGCGCTGCCAGCCGGCCTGGGGGCTCCTC
This sequence comes from Aptenodytes patagonicus, assembly GCF_965638725.1. Lineage (NCBI taxonomy): Eukaryota > Metazoa > Chordata > Aves > Sphenisciformes > Spheniscidae > Aptenodytes > Aptenodytes patagonicus. The sequence goes on along the minus strand of NW_027472134.1, from coordinate 6,173 downwards.
TTGCGTCTCCTGTGCCGGGGCGGTGACAAGCGGACCCACCGGCACATGCTGGTGGTGACACGGGGCTGGTGGTGATGCTGGGCAGCCGCCCTCCTCCTGCGGGCCTGGGCCGGCCCGTAGCCATGGAGCCTGTGTGCAGCCGGGCGGCACCGTGGGGACATTGTGATGCCGCTGGTGATGTTGGCCGTGTAACACGCCTCTGTCACAAAGGGCCTCGCCCCGGCACCCCTATAAAAGCGGGGTGGGGGGCCAGAGCCAACCCGCGGCAGGGCAGGGCGGCTGGCCACCCCACTCGGCCAGTCCCAGCATGGCTCGGTCCCGGCGCAGCGAGACCCGCAGCAGGAGCCGGCGCCGCCGCCGCAGCCCGGGCCACTACCAGAGCCGCCCTCGCCGCCGGTATGGGAGGAGCCGCCGCCGGCCTGCGGCACGCAGCCGCAGGCATACAAGGAGCCGGCGGCAGCGTGGGGGACACAGGCTTCGCCGCTGAGTAGACCCCAGCACTGGGCGTCTGCGGAGCCAGTGTCCCCGAGACCCCCGGCCGCCGCACCGCCGCGGCCCTGGCTCCATCAATAAAGCTGGAATGATCGCATGAAGGGTGTGTGTGTCCCTGGTGTCCCTGTGCGCCGGCTGCGTGTCCCCTGGTGTCGTGTCCCATGGGTGGGCGTCCGTGTCTGCTTGAGGGGGGGGGGGGCGGGGGGCCGGGTTGTCCGATGGGTACGCATGTCCAGGACCAGCACACGTCTCCAGGGATGGAGATGCCCCAGCCTGACGGCTCCTGTGCTGGCTCTGACCCCCATCTCCACGTCCCCAACCCGTCTCCACGTCCCCAGCCCATCTCCATGCCTCCCGGGCACTAGTGCCCTCCCCAAGGGAGCCGTGGGTGGCCCTGCGGCATCCCCAGGGATTTCGGGGCCGTGAAGGCACCCAAGGGTGGCCCTGAGCAGGCGGGCAGGTGCCACCTGCCAGCGATGCCCCCACCACTCGGGACAAGGAGCCTGGCCCTTCTCGTGGTGCCGGGGGAGCCGCCTGCCGCAGTGCCCCAGGAGGGAGGGGCTGCAGCCCCTTTCGTTCACTTTCGTTCACTCTTGTTGATCACTTTGAAGAGAGGCCTTCTGAGGAGTCGGGTGGGAATCAGGAGCTCCCTGCTACAGGTCCCCAGCAGGGCACCGGCACTGTCCCCATGTGCCGGGACACGGGCGCTGTCCCCACTGTCCCTGCCTGCCCTGTGGCCCCTCTGACCTCACAAGAGCCGGCAGCAGCGGGTGCCGGCAGAGCCCCGGGACGGGCCGAGCGCGGTGCCTGCGGGGGGCTGCCTCGGTGATGGCTGGTCAGCGTAAGAGGTGGGTGGGGGCAGCCCTGGCCCCCCCCTGGGGAAATGAGCCCGGGGACCGTCCCAAAGGGGCTGTGACCCCGCAGGGCTGGCCATGCTGCTGCCTTGCGCAGCCCCGGGCGGGCTGGGGACCCAGCCCTGTCTCTGCTTCTCCCAGGCACAGCAAGTGCCCTGCAGTGAGCCGGCAGCGAGCGGCATCCGGCGCCGGCAGCATGCACGCCGCCCTCCAGAGCTTCCTCCGGCTGCTCCGCAGCTTCCTCTCCTTCGGCCTCACGGCGGCATTCGGCGACCTCCTGCTCCGCTCCACCCTCCTCTTCCTTTTCGTCCTGCTCCTGCCCCTCTTTGTGCTGCAGGACCAGGTGCTGCCGGTCCTGCTCGTCCTCGGGAGAGCCCTGCTCCCCGTCGCCGGCATCTTCCTCACCCGCCTGCTGCCGGCCCTGGCCGCCTTCCTCGCCGCGCTCTTCCCGCCCGTCCTCCTCTTCCTGCTGGTGCTGCTGGCCAAAGCTGAGCCCGTCAGCGACAGTGGCACCGCCTCAGGGAGAAGGTGTTTGAGAAGATGTGAGAGAAACAGCCCTGCAGACCCCCAGGGCAGGGGAGAAGGAGGGGAGGAGGTGCTCCGGGCACCGGAGCAGAGATTCCCCTGCCGCTCCTGGGGAGGACCATGGTGACGCAGGCTCTCACCCTGCAGCCCGTGGAGGTCCACGGTGGAGCAGATATCCACCTGCAGCCCGTGGAGGACCCCACTGCGGTGCAGGGGATTGCGCCCAAAGGAGGCTGCGACCCCGTGGGAAGCCCGCGCTGGAGCAGGCTCCTGGCAGGACTTGCGGCCCTGTGCAGAGGAGCCCGCGCTGGAGCAGCTTTGCTGGCAGGACTTGCGACCCTGTGGGGGGACCCACGCTGGAGCAGTCTGTTCCTGAAGGACTGCGCCCCCTGGGAAGGACCCACGCTGGAGCAGTTGGTGGAGGACTGTCTCCCGTGGGAGGGACCCCACGCTGGAGCGGGGCAAGAGCGTGAGGAGGACGGAGTGGCAGAGACAACGCGCAATGAACTGGCCGCAAGCCCCATTCCCCGTCCCCCTGCGCCACTCAGGCGGAGGAGGTGGAGAATTCGGGAGGGAAGTTGAGCCTGGGAAGAAGGCAGGGGTGGGGGGAAGGGGTTTATAGGTGTGTTCTTCTTTCTCATTATCCTACGTCCTTGTTAACTGGCAATAAATTAATTTAATTTCCCCGGGTCGAGCCTGTTTTGCCCGTGATGGTACTTGCTGAGTGATCTCCCTGCCCTTCTCTCCACCCACGAGCCTTTTGTCGTGTTTTCTCCCCCTTGCCCAGCTGAGGAGGGCAGTGACGGAGCGGCTGGGTGGGCACCAGAGCCCAGCCAAGGTCAACCCACCGCCGCGTCTTCAGCGGCTGCGCCGGAGCCCTCGGCATCACCTCCGGTCACGGTGGTGCACATCGTCCCCCGCCCCTCCCCGCCCCCTGCCCCCTGCCCGGTGGGGGCAGCAGACCCCGGTTCGGAGCGTGGCTGGGAGCGGCCCCTGCCCGGCACAGAGCCCTGTGTGTGCCTGGGCTGCGTGTCCGGGGCTCCTTTCCGGGCTCCATCCTGGGGCTCCATCGCGGGGGGTCCATCCCGGGGACCCCTGTAGGGACAGCCCATCCCCAGGTGACGGTGACGCGGGCGGGGGCATGGGCAGGACTCGGCTCAGCCCCCCGTCCCCGAGCCCCCAGCCCCAGCGCTGACGGCCCTTGTGCAGCCCATGGGGCCCCCGGTCCCACATCCCCGGGCCTGGCGGGGACCCCTCTCCTGTGACGGGCTCAGGCACCGGGGGCCGGGGCAGGGCTGGGCGCGGGGGTCACCCCAGGCAGGGCAGGGGGACGGGGCGGAGCTAGGGAGCGAGTGGGCGGGGGTTGGCGGCGCCAGGAAGGCTGGAGGCGATGGTGCGGGGTGACATGCGGGGCCTTTAATGACAGACGTGTCCCTGGGAGCCTGGCGGACCACGGTGGGGGCGGGTGACGACGGTGCCCATGGGTGTCCCCGGGGTGCAGCTGTGGCCAGGCTCACGGGACCCTCCTGCTGTAGTAGATGTTCCTGGCTATGACACCTGGGGGAGAAGTGATGATGAGCGGCTGCGCCCGTCACCGCTCCCAGCCCCGGCTGCGGGGACCGAGAGCTGGGAGCCCTCGGCCGTGGGGCCAGCTGGCACCACCGCCACCGCCACCGGCACCAGCACCGGCACCGGCACCTCTGCCCCTGTGCCGCCTTCTCCCGCCACGCTGCCTGCGCTGCCAGCCGGCCTGGGGGCTCCTCTTGCGTCTCCTGTGCCGGGGCGGTGACAAGCGGACCCACCGGCACATGCTGGTGGTGACACGGGGCTGGTGGTGATGCTGGGCAGCCGCCCTCCTCCTGCGGGCCTGGGCCGGCCCGTAGCCATGGAGCCTGTGTGCAGCCGGGCGGCACCGTGGGGACATTGTGATGCCGCTGGTGATGTTGGCCGTGTAACACGCCTCTGTCACAAAGGGCCTCGCCCCGGCACCCCTATAAAAGCGGGGTGGGGGGCCAGAGCCAACCCGCGGCAGGGCAGGGCGGCTGGCCACCCCACTCGGCCAGTCCCAGCATGGCTCGGTCCCGGCGCAGCGAGACCCGCAGCAGGAGCCGGCGCCGCCGCCGCAGCCCGGGCCACTACCAGAGCCGCCCTCGCCGCCGGTATGGGAGGAGCCGCCGCCGGCCTGCGGCACGCAGCCGCAGGCATACAAGGAGCCGGCGGCAGCGTGGGGGACACAGGCTTCGCCGCTGAGTAGACCCCAGCACTGGGCGTCTGCGGAGCCAGTGTCCCCGAGACCCCCGGCCGCCGCACCGCCGCGGCCCTGGCTCCATCAATAAAGCTGGAATGATCGCATGAAGGGTGTGTGTGTCCCTGGTGTCCCTGTGCGCCGGCTGCGTGTCCCCTGGTGTCGTGTCCCATGGGTGGGCGTCCGTGTCTGCTTGAGGGGGGGGGGGCGGGGGGCCGGGTTGTCCGATGGGTACGCATGTCCAGGACCAGCACACGTCTCCAGGGATGGAGATGCCCCAGCCTGACGGCTCCTGTGCTGGCTCTGACCCCCATCTCCACGTCCCCAACCCGTCTCCACGTCCCCAGCCCATCTCCATGCCTCCCGGGCACTAGTGCCCTCCCCAAGGGAGCCGTGGGTGGCCCTGCGGCATCCCCAGGGATTTCGGGGCCGTGAAGGCACCCAAGGGTGGCCCTGAGCAGGCGGGCAGGTGCCACCTGCCAGCGATGCCCCCACCACTCGGGACAAGGAGCCTGGCCCTTCTCGTGGTGCCGGGGGAGCCGCCTGCCGCAGTGCCCCAGGAGGGAGGGGCTGCAGCCCCTTTCGTTCACTTTCGTTCACTCTTGTTGATCACTTTGAAGAGAGGCCTTCTGAGGAGTCGGGTGGGAATCAGGAGCTCCCTGCTACAGGTCCCCAGCAGGGCACCGGCACTGTCCCCATGTGCCGGGACACGGGCGCTGTCCCCACTGTCCCTGCCTGCCCTGTGGCCCCTCTGACCTCACAAGAGCGGCAGCAGCGGGTGCCGGCAGAGCCCCGGGACGGGCCGAGCGCGGTGCCTGCGGGGGGCTGCCTCGGTGATGGCTGGTCAGCGTAAGAGGTGGGTGTGGGCAGCCCTGGCCCCCCCCTGGGGAAATGAGCCCGGGGACCGTCCCAAAGGGGCTGTGACCCCGCAGGGCTGGCCATGCTGCTGCCTTGCGCAGCCCCGGGCGGGCTGGGGACCCAGCCCTGTCTCTGCTTCTCCCAGGCACAGCAAGTGCCCTGCAGTGAGCCGGCAGCGAGCGGCATCCGGCGCCGGCAGCATGCACGCCGCCCTCCAGAGCTTCCTCCGGCTGCTCCGCAGCTTCCTCTCCTTCGGCCTCACGGCGGCATTCGGCGACCTCCTGCTCCGCTCCACCCTCCTCTTCCTTTTCGTCCTGCTCCTGCCCCTCTTTGTGCTGCAGGACCAGGTGCTGCCGGTCCTGCTCGTCCTCGGGAGAGCCCTGCTCCCCGTCGCCGGCATCTTCCTCACCCGCCTGCTGCCGGCCCTGGCCGCCTTCCTCGCCGCGCTCTTCCCGCCCGTCCTCCTCTTCCTGCTGGTGCTGCTGGCCAAAGCTGAGCCCGTCAGCGACAGTGGCACCGCCTCAGGGAGAAGGTGTTTGAGAAGATGTGAGAGAAACAGCCCTGCAGACCCCCAGGGCAGGGGAGAAGGAGGGGAGGAGGTGCTCCGGGCACCGGAGCAGAGATTCCCCTGCCCGCTCCTGGGGAGGACCATGGTGACGCAGGCTCTCACCCTGCAGCCCGTGGAGGTCCACGGTGGAGCAGATATCCACCTGCAGCCCCGTGGAGGACCCCACTGCGGTGCAGGGGATTGCGCCCAAAGGAGGCTGCGACCCCGTGGGAAGCCCGCGCTGGAGCAGGCTCCTGGCAGGACTTGCGGCCCTGTGCAGAGGAGCCCGCGCTGGAGCAGCTTTGCTGGCAGGACTTGCGACCCTGTGGGGGACCCACGCTGGAGCAGTCTGTTCCTGAAGGACTGCGCCCCCTGGAAGGACCCACGCTGGAGCAGTTGGTGGAGGACTGTCTCCCGTGGGAGGGACCCCACGCTGGAGCGGGGCAAGAGCGTGAGGAGGACGGAGTGGCAGAGACAACGCGCAATGAACTGGCCGCAAGCCCCATTCCCCGTCCCCCTGCGCCACTCAGGCGGAGGAGGTGGAGAATTCGGGAGGGAAGTTGAGCCTGGGAAGAAGGCAGGGGTGGGGGGAAGGGGTTTATAGGTGTGTTTCTTCTTTCTCATTATCCTACGTCCTTGTTAACTGGCAATA
>NW_027472133.1:0-102500 GCF_965638725.1 Aptenodytes patagonicus | reverse complement strand
TCTGCAAGTTGTATTCCTGGGCAGAAAGCAACTGAGCTCCACTCATGTCAACGGACCCTCTGCTTTCACACGTGCACACAAAAATGCAAAGCAAAAAATATTGCTACACCCAACACTACAAAGCCCCTCACCATAATTTACATTCCTACCAATAAACCACACAGTTAGGCTCCCCTGGTTCACCAGCTGGTCCTCTACAACACTGGTGACCTACTCAGATTCCCCACACTCTTCAACTGCAAGATCCTCATTCATCTGCCCATGACCATGCACTACACAACATGCCTCCCTGCAATGACACGCAAATGGCACATTCCAGAACAGTACTCCCCAGGAACGGCATTCCCAGAGGCATCAAAAAGTCACCCTCCCTGCAAAAACCCTGGCCCGAGTGCCTGACCTCTGCCCAAACATTGGTGATGAACATGACCTCGCAGAGCAGCTGGGACCAGGGGGGGGGGGGGGGAAAAAACCACCCAGCTGGGAGAAAAAAAAATCCCCCAGCTGAAGGGGGTTTTTTCAATAGGTTTTCTAAATGTCTGAAAAGAAAAAAATCTCAACTCCACACCCAACCTGCAAAGAAACATTAAAAACACCACCACCACACAATCATGCAAGGTTAGATACAGTCATCACACCACTCATTCAGCTACCTCACAAGCCACCCCTCGCTCTCAACTGATCCATTCTGCCACCAGCCTGCCACAACAGGCCACTGCCCCATGTCTGCAGCACTCCCCCGGGGCCTCAGAAATTGCCCTGCTTATGAAAACCCCAGCCTGAGCCCAACCTCCGCCAAAACATTGTCAATAAACATCACCTCACACACTGGCCAGGACCAGGGGAAAAGAAACAAAACAAGCTGGGGAGGGAAAAAAAAAAAAAAGATCCCCCAGCCATGTTGTGGGTTTTTGTTTGTTTTTTGTTTTTGGGGTTTTTTTGAAGAAAACATTATGCTCAACATAAAATACAACCTGCAATGAAACACCTCACGCATACAAGGTTAGGCACATTCAGAAGCTAACACTCCTTGAACAACCGCTCACCCCACCCCTCGCTCAAAACACACTTGTTACACCACCGACCTGCCACAATCGCATATTGCCCCAGTTCTAAAGCCATCCCAGGAACTGTCTCACCACACACTTCAAAACAACGTTGCCACTCCATATGATTCCAAAGTTTCAGCCTTCTTAACAGCAAACCAGGGAAGATGCTCGGCATCAATTTGTACGCTCTGGCAAGACTCGCTTGAGTATTTTCTCCAGTGATCCAAATCACCCTAGGCCACTGGCAAAACACAACTAAAGAGACTCTACACTATGCTTGCCAATACCTAATGGCTATCCAAAAACATTGCCCAAACCACCTCCACCTAAACAGACCATGCTACTCAAACATTGTAAAGCGAGTCACCTGGATGCTGACCCATAGCTTGACAAGACCAAAGGTCTGTCTTAGTTTTGCATATGCTTTCTAACAACAGCTGGAAAAAAACAAACCCCAGATATTGAGCCCCACATATACAAGTTAGGCCAAACTCAACATTAAACCTGCTTGACTACCATGCAAACTGCGACTCCCAAAAAGGCCAGAGCCCAACCTCTAGCACCCACAAAACACAATTAAAATAACTGTAGCAGCTGTCTACAGCTACTTGCCCAGAGATGGACTGTACAGTCTTTGCCTAAAGAAACTGGACAGATCAACATGTAACCATACCACTGTAAAGCTGTGGTACCCCTGTCTTTAACATTGCTACGCTCCTGGGCAGGGCAGCTCCAACCCAGACACACACACAGAGTCCTCACACAGACACCACAAACAACATGACCGTAACACGAGAGGACCACAAGTGAGAAAAACTCCCATAGGGAAGATGCCTCCAGCAAAGAAACCCTGCAGTGCCATGACAGCATAAATGCCCTAGAGCATCCCTGGGAAAGAGAGGCAACTGCCACAGCCCACGAGACAAAACTACCATCAAAAACAGAACAATGGATGCATGAGAAGCCAGGCTTTAAAACCTAAGACCATTAAAGATGCAGGGATGAAACCCCTAAAGACAACTATAGAAACAGAACTCTCAAGAGCAGAGCTATGGGGACCGCCTGGCTTGCCACTACAATAAATGACCCCTCAAAAACATCTGCAATGCCATTCATGCCAGACAAGTCCATGCTTTAAGCTACAATGGCAAGATAAGAAGGGCTCAACAGGCACTATGCTGATGAGACAATGCACCCTGAGACCCTTTGGAGGGCTACCGAGGTGCCTGCTAATCACAAAAAGCTACGGCAACATAAAAACCTGAAAAAACTATGGTATAACACACAGAGAAGAGACTACAGAAAATTACACACCACCACAAACACAGGCTGGAACTGCCCGGCCCTGCCCATGCTACCATCATGATAAAGAGTAACCCGCTCCCTTTACCTTCCCAAAGGGGACTGTTCCTGGACATCCCTACACTGACTTCATAACCCCCTCCTTGCAATTCCCAACCTTGTTTCCTCCCATGCCCTGGTCCCTTAACTTAGCTTTCAGATGGCTAGGGACCTGAATACATCCTCAAAGAAAAAAAAAAAAGCTAACTGGGATGTTGCTGCAGTCACCCAGTCCTTATTCTTCATCTGGAAAAGCATCCACAAACCAGTGTTGGCACTGGTTACTGCCAACCTCTTCCGCAACACCCTCCTCCTCAGAAGTGCCATAGTGCTCTGCTCACCAGCTCCATGCCGATTCCAGAGTCGGATGCTGCAACTGTCACTCATGGCACCTAAGATGCCAAGAGTCAAAGTTACCATTGCAGTTGTGAGATATCACCACTCCCGTGCTCTACTACCCAGCTCACCTCTAATGCTCATCCGATTCCAAAGGCAGCCAGCACAGCTCCCGCAACACCAAGAGGTAAATGCTTCACCAAGATGCCATGTAATACTTAGCTACTAAATGGTGACCCAGCCCACAACCACCTCACCTTCTCAGACCGCTCCTCTGTGGGTGGCTACACCCCTCCGAGGCGGCCCGTGACACATGGAAAAAAAAAAAAGCAAAAGGCACATCCTGAGATACTGCCCAAAAACAGAGCCTGCCTGCAGCAATTCCCATCTGCCTCTCCTTGACCTTGGCCACTTTAGCACCCAGACTCCATTATTTGGGGCTACCACATTGAAGCTTGTGTACCACCTGTAAAACCCAAACAACAGACTATATTTCTAACTATACCAGCAATGCAACACCTGAAAAGTAACTGCTACTTCAGCTCACTAGTCATTGCTCACCTTGGCTGAGTCTGCTCTAGTACCCATATCCCACTTCACTCGTTGCTTTGTGCCCTCAAAAAACAAAAACCATTATGCAGTCATATAGCCACAGGACTCATCTTCCCTCCAACACCACAGGGTGACCCACCTTATTCATAGAATCATAGAATACCAGGTTGAACGGACCTCGAGAATCATCTAGTCCAACCTTTCTTGGCAAAAGCACGGTCTAAACAATATGACCCAGCACCCTGTCCAGCTGAATCTTAAAAGCATCCCGTGTTGGGGAATCCACCGCTTCCCTGGGGAGATTATTCCAATGGATGATTGTTCTCATTGCAAAATATTTTCCTCTTGCATCCAATTGGATTCTCCCCAGGAGAAGCTAGAACCCATTACCCCTCATACATGCCATGTGACTCCTTGTAAAGAGGACATCTCCATCATCTTCGTAGCCACCCTTTAAATACTGGAACATGATGATAAAGTCTCCCCTAAGCTTTCTTTTCTCAAGGCTGAACAAAACTCAGCTCTCTCCGCATTTCCTCATATGGCCAGCTTTCAAGTCCTCTGATCATTGTTGTGACCCTTCTCTGCACCCTCTCCAGCCTGTCCACATCTTTTGTATAACGGGGACCAAAACTGAACACAGTATTCCAGGTGTAGCCTGACAAGCGCCGAGTACAGCGAGATAAAGACTTCTATATCTCTGCTGGTGATGCCCTTCCTAATGCAACCCTACATCCTATTGACTTTCTTTGCCACAAAACCACACTGTGAGCTCATATTAAGCTTGCTCTCCACCAGGACCCCAGGACCCTTTCCACAGCAGCTCCCCAGCTGGGTAGATCCCAGCCTGTGCTGCACTCTGGGATTATGTTTTCCCAGCTAAAATGACCCTAAATTTCCCTTTGTTGACCTTCATAAGGTTCTTGTTAGCCCACACTTCCACCCTATCCAGGTATTTCTGCAGGGTGGCTCTCCACTCTACAGTGTCTGCTTCCCCACTCAGTTTGGTATCATTGTCCAAGTTCATCAGGGTACACTTGATCCCATCACCGACATCACTATTGAAAAAATTAAACAGTGTCGGGCCCAATATCAATCCCTGGGGGACCCCACTTATAACAGCTTGCCAGTTTGAAAAGGAGCTATTAACCACCACCCTCTGGGTGCAACCTGTCAGCCAGTCCCTCCAACACTGCACAGGCAGCTTGTCTAGACCATAACAGATGACATGATCTAGGAGAAAGCTGTCAGAAACCATATCAAAAGCCTTGGAGAAATGCAGGTAGACACCACTCACCACACATCAACGAAACAGGTTACTTAACCGCAGAACACGATCATATTTGTCAAGCATGATTTGCCTTAGTGAATCTGTGCTGGCTTTTCCCAGTCACATGCTTCATTTGACTTATGATAGACCCCAGGAAGATTCATTCCACAGCCTTCCCAAGGACTTAAGTAGGACTGACGGCCCTATAATTTCCTGGATTCTCCTTTAAGCCCTTGCTGTAGATGGGGGTGACATTAGCCTTCTTCCAGTCTTCTGGCATATCCACCAATCTCCACAACTTCTCAAATATTATGGAGAGTGGCTTTGCAATGACCTTCTCGCAGTGCTCTGCTTGCTGCCTCTGTCACTCTTTGATGTATAGCACATACCAGTGCATCTGCAAAAACAATATCGAATGAGTCACTGGTATGTACAGCTATAGCTTAACAATTCCAAAGGTCTTGCTCCCACCCTTCGCCTCAACCGTCTAGGCATATCAACATGTTAGCCAGAGACTCTTATCGCTATTCCGCCTGCCCCTGACTCTACACCCCCAGGCAGGGCAGCTCCAAGCCAAACACACACAGGCACAGACCGACAATACACGGAACACTGCAAACAACGTGCCTCAAAAGAGGAGAGAAAACTCTTGGCAAGAAGAATGACACCCGGACGGAAGACGCTGTCCGGCAAGACCACCTGCAGGACCGTGACGGTGACGTGAGGAGGCTCTGCGGCAACCCCAGAAAGAGAGGAGAACCGTCGTGGCCCGTGACAAGAAGTTACTCTCAAAACTGAGAACACCTATGTGCGAGAAGGCTGCCATCAAGAGCTAAAAAAAACATGAGGGTGCAGAGAAGTCCTGGTCTGTGAAAATGGATGGCTAGAGAGCAGAGCTGCTCACGCAGCTGGGAACAATGCTACAAAGGAGGACCATTTGGAGACACGCAAGACGGATCCACGCTTTAAGCTTGTAATGCAAGAAGAGCGGCACCCGATTGGCACTATGCCGATAAGTACAGGCACTCGAGACCCTAGGGATAGCGCCCGAGGCGCCTGCTGTGCTCCTTCAGTGCCGAGAGGACATTGTGACCCGAGGAAGTTCTGAGGCACACTAGACACCACGCAAACTTCACAACAACAGACACAGGCTGGAACCGCACTGCCCTGCCCGCGCTAGCGGCATGCTGAAGAGCAACCCCGCTCCCTTTATCTGCCCAAACGGGACCTTTCCTGGACAGTCCTCTCCCCTACGCTATCATTAAAACCCCTGCATGCAATTGCCAACCTTGTCCCCTCCCTCCCCTCCCCTGACCCTTCTCTAGCATCAGTGCATTAACTTAGCTTTCAGAGGGCCAGGAGCCTGAATCCATCCTTGACAGGAATAACCACAATCAGCCCACTAGATCAATCTTGCAGTCGCCACATTCCTCTTCAACATCTGCAAAAGAAAAACCCAAACCAAAACCACCAACAGACAAACTAATGCACACCCCCACACCCCTGCTGTCAGGGAGCATCACATCCACCACAGACCTTTCCACACAACGCCTCCCACCTCAGACACACTGTGGCATTCCGCTGACCTGCTCCATGACGATTACAGAGTCGGACACCGTGGCCGTCATCACTTGTGCTGCCTAGGATACCGAGATACACAAAGTTACCATCGCACTTGCAAGACATGACCAGCCCCGTGGCTCCTCTTCTCTCCGACCCAGCTCACCTCAAACGCTCACCCAATTCCGGAGGCAGGCCCCACAGAACCTGCAAAACCTAAAGAGAAACACTTTACTGAGTTGCCATATAATAATTTGCTATCAGACATCGACCTGGCCCGCAACCTGCTCACCTTCTGGGACTGCTCATCAGCATACAGCATCGCCCCTCCAAGCCTTCACGCAGCATCTACAATGATGCAAGCAAAGACGACACATGCTGAGATACTGCCCAAAACTGCAGCCTGCGTGCAGCGATCCCTGTCTCACATACCGTTACCTTGACAGCTCGCCCACCCGGCCTCCGTCACTTTGGATTGCCATGTGGAGGCTTGTGCACCACCTGCAAGACCCAAACAAGAGAGGTTGCTTATAACTTGACCAGCAATACGACACCTCAAAAGTAACTGCTACTTCAGCCCACCGATCACAGCTCGCCTTGCCCTAGTCAGCTCTGGTGCCCATATCCCATGTTGCTCCTCGCTTTGCACCTTCAAAGTAAAAAAAAAATTAAATACGATAATGTAGTCATATAGCTACCAGTCAAGGTTTGCCTCTGACACTACAGGCCGACCCACCTTCTTACGATGCTCCGCTCAGCTCTCATACATCGCCCTTTGGAGCACAGCTCATCAAAAAAATATCAAGTAAGTCACCCGGAAGCGAAGCGATAGCTTAACAATTCCAAAAGTCTTGTTTCTATTCAGGAATACCCTCTAGAGTCCAACTACAGCCTGCCATGAAAACAAACATAAAAATCAAATGCAAAGCCCTTCACATACAAACCTTAACACCTTTGAAATTCAGGTCTGCTCAACTAGCACTCTAGCTGCCGCTCCCAGACAGCTCCGATCATCCCCTTGGCAGCTGAAAAAGAGCCACAGAAGTTACTGTCCCTGTCTGCTGCCGATGCCTGCTTGCTCTGAGATGGGCTGCATGGCCTTTGCCAAAACAGTCTAGGCATGTTACATTAACCATATGCTCTTACTACTATTCTTCCCCTGACACTACCATCGCTATGCAGCCAAGCGGAGCAGCTGCAACCCAAACAAGCACAGACCGACACCGCACACCAACACAACAAACAACACAACAGAGACCGAAGAAAACTCTGGGCAAGAAGAAGGACTCCCAGCCTGGAGATGCTGTCGGGCAAGAAGATCGATGGGGCCACGAGGAAGAATCTATGTGAGCCCCCAAAAAGTCAAACGCGGTTGCGTGTGATAAAGTGATATGTCCGCAACTGGGACGATGGACGTGTGAGAAGCCAGGCTTAAAGACCTAAGGAAGTTAAGACACAGTGCAGAAGTCCTAGAAAAGGGCTTCGGGAAAACAGACTGCTCCTGAGCAGCGACGCCGATGCTGCCTTAATTGCCACTGCAAAAAGATGACCATCCATAAACTTCTGATACGCAAGACATACATGACAGATCCATGTGTTAGACTTGAAACACAAGAAATTGAGTGCTCGGTGAGCATTATGGTGATTAGCCAAGGCTTGCGAGACCCTCAATATTGCTACCAATGTGCCCGCCAGGCACAGAGAACAAAGGAGACATCAACACTTGAGTAAGGTATGGGACACAGAAGACAGACTACAAAAACTACACAATAACACAGACACAGGCTGCAACTGCCCTGCCCAGCAGACGCTTGTGTTTTTTGCAGAAAGGACCCCGCACCCTCACTCCACCCAAATGTGTCTGATCTCAAACCACGTTTTCCGCTACACTGACTTTTAAAGCCCTGCCTGTCCCACCTGCGCTACCCCCACTCAACCGACCAGCCACACAAAGTTCACATCCGCCCCTCGACTTGCCTTTTGGAGGGCTGGGGTCAGAAACCAACCTTTACAAAGACCGCATAGGCTACCTAGGATGTTGCTGCGATTGCCCAGATCCTCTTCATTATCTGGAAACATGGATTGCCATCACTCAGTGTCACACAAATCAATGCTGACCTCTTCCACAACTACGCCATCCTCAGAAGCGCCGTAGCTGCCTGCTCGCTCCTGGTCTAACGCCAAATGCTGTGGCCAGCATCACCCATGGCAACTAGAAACCGAGAAATACAAAGCGACTGTTGTGCATGGAAGCGGCCACTTGCCACACCTCAAAAATAACTGCTGCTATGGTTTGGCGTTCATTGCTCACCTTGCACCACAAACTCAGGGGCAGACATCCTGCCTTGCATGTGGTTTTTTTAAGTCGCTTTACACCTTCAAAACAGAGCTTTATCTAGTCACATAGGCACTAGTACCAGTGCGTACTGTCTGTGATCACACGCCAACCTACCTTCTCACAGTGCTCCGGTCACCATCTCCCTTCGGTACGTCTGCAGCAACAATAAACCAGAGTCAACTGGATGCTGACAAATACCGTAACAAACAGCGAACCTGCCCCATTCTGACTCCTTTCCTCCACTAACCTTGTCGATCCTTGCTTTGCACTCCGATCTGCCACGCTGAGTCCGCAACATCAGTGAGTCCAAGAACACCACAAACAGTAACACTAGTAAGAGTTATACACGCTTCCCTCTTCTTTTCCCTACCCCAATAACCACATCCCAGATTCATCCTTTCCCCCAGCAGGCTAACATTGCTTTGCTCACCTCCCATGCTTCACCTCCAGGGTCAGCAGCCGCATCAGACACCCACTCGTATAGTCGGTCCATCTCTGATGACTTGGGAACCGTAACCTTCGATGCCGGCCCCACCTTGGGAAAATGTGGAGACGCACACATGTTATATACCGCTTTCCAAATGAGAGAGGCCACCATGCAAAACAGACTAACAAATCTCTATGACTTACATACTCAGGCAACACCGAGAAATCACAAAAGGACAAAACCCAAACGATCTACCTCATCCCCCCTCACGGCACCATCCGCTTCCTTTATGGATAACTAACTCCTAAATGACTCCATGAACCGCAGCATGCAGAACCCCTCGGTAGACAGCACGCTCCAACGAGAGGGCTGACATATATGGGACAGGAGACTGGGCTGCCAGAAACTGCTTGCATAAAGAAGGCTACTATTAGATAACACTGCACTATAAAGTGTTAATGCAAAACTGCATAGTAGTTACAGGAGACCTGAGTGCAGACGGATGCTGAATATGACTTGACGGTCACAATACCTAATGGAGACCCCTCAGATACAAATGCTTGATGAGAGATGCTTCTTGCCAAAACACGAGCTCGATAAAGAAAAGCCAAAGGTGATGCAGACCGAGCTATTAAAATCTCAGTACAGAAGTATGCATCGCTTCAGGTGATGGGATTGTTCTGCCAGGTCCGTCTGACACAAGCATCTGGTTCTAATGCCTGTCCAGTGGTATCTGTGATACCTCTCGCAGCCTTCCATATAATAGACAGCTCCCCTGTCCGGGACCATGTTTTGCATATCCCAGCCCCTCCCCACCCCCATGATGAAAATCAAACAGTACAAATAAAGACTCTGCTTCATCACCCGGGCCTCCAGAAGAAGCTTCCTTCCTCTGCTGACAGTCAACGCTGATAATGTCGTGCTGTTCCTTCAATGTGGGCTGACCATCGGGTGCCTGTACTGCCAGTAACTGATACTAGAGCAAGCCTCATTGGACATCTAAGAAAAAAGGCAAAACTGGAATAATAGAAAAAAGCTTGTGTGCCCGGGACAGTGATAGAAGAAAGACCCCTTGCTGGAGATAGTTACGAGCACAAAAAATACACATCCTCTTCTCCAAGAAATTCCAGGGAAGACAGTGACAAACCTGCGCTGTAAATAAGTGCCTAGTCAATGCCTCTAAGTAACAATGACTGTGACATCTGGATGGATGGTGAAGGGATGGATGCAAAAATTAAGCCAGGAATAAAGTAAGTAAAAAGCACAGAAAAGCAGAGACGTCAAGGTTCCGGAAAGTATATTTTAGTGCACCTAATGCTTTAGAAGATGAGACTTGTCTGACGTTCAGCCCTGCATACTGTGATGCGGAGACCTGGATCGTTTATGCTGTAACTGGTAACTTCGTGTACCTCCCCTCACCTGTAGAGAGACTAAAACAGAACAGACCTCATGGACACCAAAAGGTAACTGCGAGACCCATCTGAGAAATGCTGACAAACTCTCCTCCCTTTCCCAACCACGCCCCAGTCCCAACACTTTTACACCCCTTCTCTTCTCCTGAAGTGTCAGGGAAGAAACCCTACTCCTTCCTGACAGCTGCTTCCTTGTATTACCAGCCCCTGAACCCCATGCATCGGCCGCTCCTCCAGAACTGCTCTTCTGAGCAGTGCCCTACTTAAGTGGGCACCTCCTATCTTCTGTCTTCCCACAAACTCTGGGCTCTACCACAGGTCCACGAGATGAGTGAAATCCCGACGCTTATAATCTATGAGGAGCCTGCTGCAAACTGCAAAGGTTCTGGGAACAATACGGCACTCTACGTGTGATTTGAAAGGCGATGAGCCATCCTATCCCCTGAAAAACACTATGCCTTACATCCCTACTGCTTTCTCGAGCAACGCTAAAGCTACATATACATGCAATATGCTCACCCCAACCACTGCTAAAGAATCTCACCACCAGTCCTATTGAGAAATTATATCAGAAAGCTACACAGTATACAACAAAGCTGCTAAAAAGACAAGATTGCAACTTCAATAAAGTAAATAATTACAAGAAAAGGCAATGCACCTAGAATTAAATAAAAATGCATACTATTAAACCATATTGTTAACCCTGAACACTCAAAACAAAACTACAGACATTGAAAAAAAAACCACCGCTGAATAAACTGCATGTAAGTGTATTTTCCACCACATAAACTACTTATGCTTAGCTGACCTCGAAGCACTTACCTCAAACACATCTAACCAATTACCTTAACTAGCTCAAACACTACAATTAATTGAAAGAACAGCAGATCACTGACTCCCAGGAAACCCAGGGGCAGAATGAGCTCCCTGACTAGAGGCTCTGGCTCATATACGCCGGGACCCACCCAACACCCTTCCCACAATCCCCTGGGAAAGGGGAGGGACGAACCACCCGAAGGCATAAAGGCGGCCGGAGGAGCGGCAGGGAGTTTTCTCATCTACCTTAAGTTTACAGCCTGCAAAGCACTGAACAGAGAAGGCAACCCTTACTGGAAACAACAATACCTGCTCTCTTACTACAACAACGTCTATTGCATCAGCAACGTGACTGGGTAGGGAATTTAACTTAATTTTTCTGGGGCGTAGATAGAGTAAGATAGATATCATGCTAAGCTATGTAGGAAAGTAGCTCGTTAAATGCAGTAACAACATTAGCATCAAAAATTATGTACTTTAGGTTCGTATTAAAAAAACCAAAAATGCTATGGGGTTACACTTCGTTTCTAGCAAGACCACACGTGCTACCTAACTGCTACCAGAACTACATTCTGGATGGGACTGAATGACAAAGCAGAACTAGATCCCGTAAGAATCCCTTCTCAAAAATATCTCTGGCTGCAAACTAAACGATTTACTGTAAGTGACCGACGATTCGGAGTCGCCTCGACAGCCTCTCCGACTGACTCCCTTAACAGAACTAGAGGAGTCCCAAAGGACAGAAAACACAAAACCCCCATGGAAATACAAGAAATGTATCAGAAGCTGTACGAAGCAGCCTAATTGACGCTTCAGTAGCTAGAACAACAGTGAATTGCAAAACACAACAAAAAACACCCCAGGAGCTGCGTTGAGAAGAAGAGATGAAGGCTACCGCCTTCGCTGAAAAAGTCAAGAGACCATCTGAGCCGACGAGAGCCATCTCTGGGTACCAGATACCAAACAGAAACAGACTATAAGATGGAAAACAGACTGCTGCGGAGCACCAAGGTGGCTTCGGAAAAGGTTGTGACAGAACAAGAGCCATCGTCACAGGGATTAGAGAGGTCCTGAAGGGGCCGTAGAGACCAAAGTAGTCTCGGGGATGCAATGAGCTCAAAAGGGAATAGAACAAAGCACAGATGTCCTCAGGGGACTGAACAGAGGTGCGCTAAACGGGTGAGAGAACAGAAAGACCGACCGGGGTAACAGATGCGGACTCAGGAAGGGGTCTGAGGGGAAAAGAGGGGTGCAAAGTCCCCTCCCGAGCTAGAACGGGTCTCTGGGGCGTAGGGGATGTCTCATGAGAGCTCAGCGATGGGAGCGGAGGAGTCCTAAGGGGGCCTGAGAGACCAAAGAAGCCTCACAGGTAACAGCGAGGAACTCTGTGGGGATTTCAACAAAGTACAGATGTCGTCACGGGGCTGGGGGGTGAACGAAGGCATCCTAAATGGCAAAGAGTAAGACAAAAGTGCTCTGAAGCACACGTTAAAAAAAAAATTCTAAAGGGACCTACAAGAGTGCTGCGGAGTACGAGAAAGGACTGAGATGACATTGTTATAGAGAGCAGAGAAATTAGGAGGGGGCGGGGCAAGAAAAGAAGGCTTGGAGACACAGCGAGGGCCGTGGAGTCTCGGGGGGGCATCTAGGCAAACTACAGATGACCGAGTGAGAGAGGAACCGAACAGAGACACCCTCGACGGCAGAGAGAAAGACGAAGGAGCGCTACGTAGCAAAGACAGACAGCGGGCTCTGACGGAACAAGAGAGATGGAAAGGGAGATAAAGCGCTACAAGGTGCTGTGGACGATGAGGAGGGTCTCGGGAGACATCGTGACTGTGACAAGAGAGCTGATGAGGGGGGCTGACAGACAAAAGAAGGCTTGGGGACAACACGGAGGAACTCGGTGGTCATTTGAGCAGAGTACAGATGGTCTTGGGCGGCTGGGGAATGAGCACAGGAATCCCAGATAGCGTAGAGGAACAAATGAGTGCTCTACAGCTCAAAGTGCTACAAAGATGGATGCTGAGCACAAGAAAGGTCTCGGGTGGTATCATGACTGGGAGAAAAAAACGTCCTGAGGGAGCCAGAGAGACCAAAAAAGGACTGGGGACACGATGATGAAATCCAGAGGGGATCTGAACCGAGAAAACGTGTCATCAGAGAGCCAGAGAACGAATAGAGGCACGGCTAGAGGAAAGAGAGGAATGAATAACTGGGCTGGCTCACAAATACGGACTCAAGAAGTCTTCTGAGGAATGAGAGGGGTGCGAGGTCTCCTACAAAGCTAAAAGCATGCTAAGGGCAACGTCAAAGGCATCAGTAGGCATCGTGACACCATTAGAGGGGTCCTGAATGGGCCAGGGAGACCGAAGAAGGCTCAGGGACACAAGGAGAAAGTCTGGAGGAGATTTGAACAGACTACAAATGTCCTCGGGAGGCCGGGGACCAAATGGAGACACCCTAGATAGCAGACAGGATGATAAGAGCGCTCTGAGGCACACGCCTGAGGACGGGGTTTGGAGGTAATGAGGGACGATCGGATTCAGCTACAGAGCAAAAATAGAGCTGTGGGACGCAAAGAAGGTCTCGGGAGGCATGATGACTGGGAGCAGAGGGGTCACAAAAGACTCGGAGGAATAAAAGAGATTGAAAGGGAAGTCAAGTGCTACCAAAATGCTGTGGAGCACAGGGAAGGTCTCAGGAGGCATCCCCTAGAAGGTATAGAGAACAATAAGCATGCTCTTTTTCGGGAACGGAGATCTTGGGAGAATTGCGATTGCAACAAAATGAGTCCAAAGGGGGCTTAGAGAGCTAAAACTGTGCTGCGGAGAACATCCAAAACCTCAGGAGGCATTGTGACAGTAGCAGACGGGTTCTGTAAGGGCCAGACAAAACAAGGCTCGAGGACACGATCAACAAGTCCAGAAGGGATTTGAACACACTACAAATATCCTCAGTGGACTGGGGACTGAAGGTATCCTAGCTAGCATAAAGGACAACATGAGCGTTCTGGAGATGATAGATGGCATGAGGAAAGGTTCTCAGGGAGCAAGAAAGGTGCAAATTGTGCTACAGAGCCAAAAGAGGGCTGTGGGGCAGGAGGACGGCCTCGGGAGGCATGACGATGGAAGAAGGGTGCCGAGAGTGGAAGAGAGACAGAAGGCGGCTCTGGGCCACAATGCAAAACTCAAGAAGGTGTCCCCCCAACAACGTACAAACATCCTCAGGGGACAAGCGACTGAATGGAAACATCCTAGATGCCAGTGAATAAGGTAGGACAGCTCTGGGGCACAGAGAAAGCCTGAGGAAGGGTTCTATCTGAATAAGAGAGACGCAAAGTGGGCTGCAGAGCTCAAACGGTGCTGTGGGGCACGAGGACAGTCTCGGGAGGCGTCGTGACAGGAACGAGAGTGCTCTGGGGGGCGGGGGGAAATGCGGACAAAGAGACAAAGAAAGGATCGCTGACACAATGAGGTGCTCGGGAGGGGATTGCAACAGAGTACAGATGTCCTCAGGAGACCGCACGAGGCACCCGACATGGCAGACGGAAGGTAAGAGTGCTCTGGGGCAAAACAGAAGCCTGAGGAAGAGTTGTCTCTGAATAAGGAAGATACAAATGCTGCTGCAGAACTAAAGGATGGCTATGGAACACGAGGACGCTCGCAGGAAGCATTGTGACAGAAATAGAGGGGTGCTGAGGTGGCCGGAGAGATAGAAGGTGGCTCGAGGGCACAAAGGTACTCGGGAGGGGATTTGAACAGAGTACAGATGTCGCGAGGGAGGTGCTGACCCATTGGAGGCGAGCGAGATGGAGGCGAGGACAAAAAGACCGCTCTGAGGAAAAGGCGTGACCTGAGGAGATGTTTTGGCAAAACGAGAGGGGTACAAATTGCGCTCCAGAGGTAAAAGCATGCCGAGAAGACCCTCTAAAGCCTCGGGATCAACCGAGACAAGACAGGAAAAAAAAAAAAAAGACAAAGAAAATTTAAAAAGTGACACGGTATGTGACAAACAAGAAAGAATTACAAAATAGGGATGGACAGCTGGATGAACGTAGATGTAGAAAGAAAATTTAAAAAGCGGAAGGGCACAAAGTGAAGGAGAAAAAAAACTAAAAAATAGGGACAGAAAACTAGACAAAAGTATACATAGAAAAAAATTTGAAATGAAAGGCAATGAAGGAAGAAAAAATTAAAATATATGAACAAACGAAAACAGAGACATGGAAAGGAAACTGAAAAACTGAGAAAGTAACCAACAGACAAGAAAGATTTAAAAAATAGGGACGGGAACTAGATAAAAGCAGACGTAAAAAAAATTAAAAACCAACAAGATTAAGGAAATTAATGAAAAAATGAAAAGATAAGGACAGCAAACTAAAATTGAAACTTATAAAGTAAATTTAAAACCCAAGAGGGTACAAGACAGACAAGAAAGAATTAAAAAATAGAGGAAGTGAATTTAAAAACCAACAGGGCACACGACAGACAAGAAAGAATTAAAAAACAGGGAGCTTGATAAAAAAAGACAAGGAAAGAAAATTTAAAAGTGACATATTAAACAACAGACAGGAAAGAATTAGAAAAATAAGGATAGGCCTGTGGATAAAAGTGGTCACGGAAAGAAAATTTTAAAAGCTATGAGGTACAGGACAGACAGGAAAAAATTTAAAGTAGGGACACCAAAGTAGATAAAAGTACGGATGGAAACAAAATTTTACAAGCCAAGGGATTAAGAGATGAAGAGATAAAAAAAATGACAGCAAACTAGAATGGAGACTAAGACAGAAAATATTTAAAAAGGCAGCACTAAGGAAAGACAAGAAATAATTCAAAACTAAAGACATAAAATGGGATAAAAGTAGACATAGATCATTTTAGAAGTGACAAAGACTAGGAGAACTAAAGAAAAGAAATTGAACAATACAGACAACAAACTAAAATGGAGACATACAAAGTAAATTTTTAAACTGACAGGATATATGACAGGCAGGAAACAAATAAAAAATAGGGATAGGGAGCTTGACAAAAGTAGGCGTAGAAGGAAAACATAAAAAGGGATGAGGTACAGGACAGACAGGAAAGAACTAAAAATAGAGACAGCAAACTAGATAAAAATAGACAGAGAAGCAACATTTTAAAAGCCAAGGGATTAACAGAGGAAACAATTAAACAATAATGATAGCAAATGAAAACACAGCCATAGAAAGAAAATTTTAAAAGTGAGAGCACTAAGGCAAGACAAGAAACGATGAAGAAATAAAAACAGCAAAGAGGATAAAGGAAGAAAGAACGAAAGATTAAGGAAATAAGGAAAAAATTTAAAGATAGCAACAGCAAACTACAACAGAGATGTAGAAAGAAAATCTAAAAAGCGACAGCACTAAGAAAAGAAGAAAAATAATTAAAAGAAAAGAGAGCAAACTAAATAAAGCCAACGGCATAAAGGTAGAAAATATGAAGAAGCAACATGTATTAGGGAAATAAATAGGAAACATTGAAAATAGGGACAGCAACCTAAAACACAGATGTAGAAATGAAATCAAATTCAAAAAGTAAGGGCGCTAAGGAAAGACAAGAAATAAATAAAAAATAAAGACAGTGAATGGAATACAAGTAGAAAATTTTGGAAGAAAATAGGATTAAGGAAATAAGGAAAAAATTAAAAAGTAACGATGGCAAACTAAAACGGAGTCAGAGAAAGAAAATTTAAAAAACGACAGCACTGAGGAAAGACAAGAAATAATTTTAAGAAAACAGCAAATGGAATAAAAGTAGGCACAGAAAGAACGTTTAAAAAACAATACGCATTAATGAAATAAAGGAAAAAAATGAAATAGGGACACCAAACTAGAACAGAGACGTAGAAATAAAAGTTAAAAAGTACTTACACTAAGGAAAGACAAATAATGAAAAAATAAAGACAGTGAATGGAATAAAAGCAGACAGAAAATTTTGAAAGTAATGGGGTTTAAGGAAATGAAAAGTTAAAAAGTAGCGACGGCAAACTAAAACGCAGATGTAGAAAGAAAATTTAAAAAGCAAAGGGATTAAGAACAGAGAGAAATAACATAAAATATAGGGTCAGCAAACTAAAGAAATGAAGGCATGAAAACAAAATTTAAAAAGTGATGAAGTGGAGGACAGGCAGGAAAAAATAAAACACACAGACGAGGAACTGGAGAAATGGAGACAGAGGGAGAAAATTTAGGAAGCGACGGGGTACTGGCCATAGGGTAAGAAGTGAAATATCAGGAGAGGGAGCCGGATAGACAGCCACAGGGAAAGGACATGGGAAGGGTGACAGGGTGCAGAGCAGAGGGAGTCACTGAAAGCAGAGACAGGCGGCTGGGTAGAGGGAGACCTGGAAATGCAATTTTCACAAGCAATGGGGAAGAAGGCAGCGTGGGAAGAATGAAATGATAGCGGGTGGGGAGCCGGAAAGGGAGAGGCAGAGGAAGGAAACGAGGAAGGTAACGGTGTACAGGGCAGCGCTGGCAGAAGAGCAAAAAGCTTTCGGGAACCAGACAGCCCGAAAGGGAGATGGAGGCACGGACAGGCAAGGAGGCAGGCAGAAGTCTGGAGAAGCGTGGCAGAGATGGGTCGGGACACACGCGAGGGGACGCATGACTCACCACAGTTCCTGGCGCCAGCAGGAGACCTACGCCACCCTGAGGCTTCTCTCTCTGCCTCCTCTGCAGTGCCGGCTGCCCGACCCTCACCCACCCAGGAGGAGGCGGCGGGTGCCTCGACGCTCCTCTCCCACGAGGCTTTCCGGATGCACGGTGGCTTACTCGTGCGGCACCGAGCTCCCAGCGCCGTGTGCTGGAACTCTGCTCTGTCGGGAACGGCTGGGAGGGATCCTTCCTCGCTGTGGGGACCAGCTGTTCCTTGCTGGAGGCAGCTCCCTGTGCAAGCCCCTTGGTTTCACTCCTCAACCAACTCCTGCAAGCAGGCATGCCCAGGCAGCCCCCTCAGCAGACAGACCCCTTGACACAGCAGGGCCAGCCCCATCCTCACCCTCATGGGCTGCACCTGGTGCTGCCCTGGCCCATCCCCACCTGCAGCCTTTTCAAACCCTTGGCCCAGTCCCATCCTTACCTCACGGGTCCCACCTGGGCTGCACCAGGCCACACAGCTGGAGCCCACTGGGAACAGGGGGCCATCACCCCAGTCCCACATCATATAGCCCCATCCCCTGAACCCAACTACAGCCACTAGCCCCAAGCCCAGCAGCTGGAAACACATCCAAAATCACAAAGAATGCAGCAAAGGTTTCTGCCTTCAGGTGCATGGGAAATTCTAGCAGTGAGTTGACTGCAAGGCTCAGTGCCCAAATGCAACAGGACAGAGGGAAAAGAGGGAAGAGGAAAGTGGGACGAAAGCCATAGGGAGACAGAAAAGACGTGTGAGACAGGAAGCCAGAAAACGGGATACCTGGAACAAGAGACGGACAGGGAACTGCAAAAGGGCACTGAGAGATAAATGGACTGCAGTGAGGAGGAGGATAGGGAGATGGAGTAGAGAAGCACAGGAGCACGGAGATGGAGGAATAAGTAAGAGGGGGGAGCAGAGGAGAAACATGTCAGGGACTGAGCAGGACAACAGGAACAGCAGAGAGAGACAGAATGAGACACACAAAGTGGAGACGGAGGCGGGGATGGATTATAGAATGATAGGGAACTGGAGGGGGGGGGGGGGGGGAGAGAAATACCTACGCCGCCAGGAAGCTTCTCTCTCTGCATCTGGCCCTTCCTTCTCCACAGTGATGGCTGCACGCCCAGGATGAGGCAGCAGGTGCCTCGACGCTCCTCTCCCACGAGACTTCCCAGATACATGCTGGCTCACCTGCGCAGCCAACGGAGACAGAGTTCCTGGTACGTGTGCTGGTGGTGTGCTCTGTTGAGGATGACTGGGAGGGATCCTTCCTCACCATGGGGAGCAGCAAGCAACTGTGCCCCAAAACAGAGCAGCAGGCAACTTCTCCCTAAAACAGAAGAGCGAGCAACTTCCCCCCAAAACGAGGCAGGAACTTACTGTCTCCAAAAAGGAAGCAGCAACTCTTCTCCCAAAAATGGACCAGCAACTTTCTTCTCCCCAAAACAGAGGAGCAACTCTTCTCCCCAAAATAGAGCAGGAAGTCTTCTCCCGAAAAAGGAACAACAATTTCTCCCCCAAACAGAGCAGCAACTCTTCTCCTCAAAACAAAGGAGCAACTCTCATCTCTCCAAAATAAAGCAGTAACTCTCTTCTCCCCAAAACAGTGCAGCAACTCTCTTCGCCTCAATACAAATCAGCAACTCTTCTCCAAAAAAAAGAGCAGCAACTCCACTCTCCGTAACAGAACAGCAACTAAACCCAGTAACAGAGCAGCAACTCTTCTCCCCAAAACAGAGCAGCCGCTCTTCTCACCAAAACAGAGCAACAAGTTCTCCTGAAAATAGAACAGAATTCTTTTCCCCAAAACAGTGCAGCAACTCTTCTCCCCAAAACAGAGCAGCAACTTCTCCCCAAAACAGAGAAGAAACATCTGCCCAAAACAGTGCAGCAACTCCCTTCTCCCCAAAACAGACCAGGGACTCTTCTCCCCAAAACAGATCAGCGATCAGCTCCGGTGTACACACATCCCGCAGCAGAGCGGCAGATTGTGGCGTAGAGGGGGATTTCCTCAGCCAGGGAACCCACAGGGGAGTGTAGAGACCTGCCGGGAGCTGGCAGCTCTCACGAAGGTGGCTGACGAGGCATGGGTGGGACTAGGAGTAACGGTGGTAGATTTAAATGCTGGGTAACCGCCACCAACGGTCACTCGCAGAGGCAGTCACCTCCAGTTCAGGTGCGTCCTGCTGCAAAGCAGCAGATCGTGGCATAGAGAGGGGTTTCCTGAGCCGGGGAACCCAGAGGGGAGCGTAGAGACCTGCCGGGAGCCGGGAGTCGGCAGCTCTCACGAGGGCAGCTGACGAGGCGTGGGCGGGGCCAGGAGTGACTGGCTGCCACCCCCCATTCCTGCTAAAGGCAGCCCCAGGGAGCGCTAGCAACCAGGACAGGCAAACAGGGTGTGGTGCGTCAGCTAGGGCATGGTGCAGCAGTTTTCACAACAGTTCGCAATGGAGGGCGCCTCTTAAAAGGAGAGGCAGTCCACAGGCCGAGTGAGGGGCTCGGTGTACAACTAACCCAGCAACTGGGCACAGGTCAAGGGCACTGATCCTACCTGACCCTCGAGGCAGAGTGGTGGGCACTCGTCTGAGGTTAAAGGCCACGGCTCCAGCTGGGGGGTCTGCACCATCTACCCCAGCGGCGGACGATGCCTCCATGCAGACGGAACTGCTGAAGGGAGAGGCTGCAGTGCAGACCTCTGGCTGCAGGGAGTGCCTAGACCTCTCTCCTGGGGTAGGGACAGGCAGCAGACCTGCCTGCAAAAGGTGTGCCCAGGTGGAGGACCTCCTGCAGCACGTGGCTGAGCTGCAAGAGGTGGTGAGAAGGCTGCGTAACATCAGGGAGGCGGAGAAGGAGCTAGATAGCTGGTTCCAAGCGCAGTCTACAGCGGACCCGCAGCCCACGGCCAAATGGCCGATAACTCCCCCACCGGCACACGCAGAAGGGAGTGGGGGGGCCAGTAATGCAGAAGAATGGACAGTTGCAAGGACAAGGACCAGCAGGATGAATAGACGTCCCCCGAAGCCTGAGGTGCCCTTGCAGAACCGCTTCACCGCTCTGCAGGCCGAAGAGGAAAGTCCTGTTACACCAGGAGAAGCACTGGAGCTGACTAATGCAGCCCGATCTGCCCCTCATATAACAACCAGTGCCACTAAGAAAAGGTGACGGGTGATAGTAGCAGGCGACTCTCTTCTGAGAGGTGCGGAGGCACCCATTTGCCGATCGGAGGCACTGTCTAGAGAGGTGTGCTGCTTACCGGGGGCTCGCATCAGGAATGTCACTGAGAGGCTACCGAGCCTCGTACAGTCCACTGACTATTATCCGCTGCTGCTGTTTCACGTGGGCACCAGTGACACAGCCGGGAGCGGTCTGAGGACTATCAACAAGGACTACAGAGCCCTGGGAGCGGCGGTAAGGGACTCGGGAGCGCAGGTAGTTTTTTCATCAATCCTGCCGGTCAAAGGGAAGGGGTTTGAAAGAGCCGGTCGAATCTGGCGAGTCAACAAATGGTTACGGGACTGGTGCCACAGCCAGAGGTTTGGCTACTTAGACCATGGGACTCGCTTTAAGGAACCTGGTCTACTGGGGGCCGATGGGGTCCATCTGTCAGAGGAGGGGAAGAGCATCGTTGGTCATAGGCTTGCCAAGCTGGTGAAGAGAGCTTTAAACTAGAGATGCCAGGCGAGGGGAACCTCAATCCATCCCACTCCTACCAGTTTGATGCCAGGGCCAGCAATAGATGCCCAGAGCCTGGAAAAGGAACACAGGTCAGCAGGAGAGTGCTTGAAGAGCAGCACAAAGGAACTCCAGCCAGTAAGACAGCTTCATTGGGGGCCCAACCTAAATGCCTCTATGCAAACGCACGTAGCATGGGGAATAAACTAGAAGAGGTAGAGAAGTGCACATGCCTGCAGGGCTACGACCTTATTGGCATCACGGAGGCATGGTGGGATGGCTCCTATGGTTGGAGTGTCGGGATGGAGGGATACAGGCTCTTTAGGAAGGATGGGCAGGGGAGGCGAGGAAGGGGTGTCGCCCTCTATATCAATGACCAGCTGGAGTGCATGGAGCTCTGCCTG
The DNA here is from genome assembly GCF_965638725.1 of Aptenodytes patagonicus. NCBI lineage: Eukaryota > Metazoa > Chordata > Aves > Sphenisciformes > Spheniscidae > Aptenodytes > Aptenodytes patagonicus. The sequence goes on along the minus strand of NW_027472133.1, from coordinate 80,664 downwards.
GGGATGGATGAGGAGCCAGCCGAGAGCTTGTGGGTCAGGATTAAAGGGAAGGCAGGGACAGGTGATGTTACGGTGGGAGTCTGGTACAGGCCACCCAACCAGGAAGACCGAGCGGATGAGGCCCTCTGTAGACAGATAAGGAGCAGCCTCACGCTCACAAGCCCTGGTCCTCGTGGGGGACTTCAACCACCCCGACATCTGTTGGAGGGACAACACGGCAGGGCATAAGCAATCCGGGAGGTTCCTGGAACGCGTCCATGATAACTTCCTTTTCCAAGTGGTAGAGGAGCCAACGAGGAGAGGTGCTATGCTAGACCTTGGTCTCACCAATGAGGAGGGGCTGGTGGGGAATGTGAAGCTCAAGGGCAGCCTGGGCTGCGGTGACCACGAAATGGTGGAGTTCAAGATCCTTAGGGCGGCGAGGACGGCGCACAGCAAGCTCACTACCCCGGACTTCAGGAGAGCAGACTCTGGCCTCTTCAGGGACCTGCTTGGTAGAGTGCCATGGGACAAAGCCCTGGAGGGAAGAGGGGCCCAAGAAAGCTGGGTAATTTTCCAGGATCACCTCCTTCAAGCTCAGGAGCGATGCCTCCCAGCAGAGAGGAAGTCCGGCAAAAACGCCAGGAGGCCTGCATGGATGAACAAGGAGCTCCTGGACAAACTCAAGCACAAAAAGGAAGCCTACAGAGGGTGGAAGCAAGGACAGGTAGCCTGGCAGGAATACAGAGAAATTGCCCGAGCAGCCAGGGACCAGGTTAGGAAACCTAAAGCCCTGATAGAATTAAATCTGGCCAGGGGCGTCAAGGGCAACAAGAAAAGATTCTATGGGTACATCGGGGATAAAAGGAAGATGAGGGAAAACGTGGGCCCTCTCTGGCATGAAACGGGAGACCTGGTTACCCGGGACATGGAGAAGGCGGAGGTACTCAATGACTTTTTTGCCTCGGTCTTCACCGGCAAGTGCTCGAGCCTCACCGCCCAAGCCGCAGAAGGCAAAGGCGGGGACTGGGAGAATGAAGAGCCGCCCGCTGCAGGAGAACACCAGGTTCGAGACCATCTAAGGCACCTGAAAGTGCCCAAGTCCATGGGACCCGATGAGATCCATCCGCGGGTCCTGAAGGAACTGGCGGATGAAGTTGCTAAGCCACTATCCCTCGTATTTGAGAAGTCGTGGCAGTCCGGTGAGGTTCCCACTGACTGGAAAAGGGGAAGCATAACCCCCATTTTTAAAAAGGGAAAAAAGGAAGACCCGGGGAACTACAGGCCAGTCAGTCTCACCTCTGTGCCTGGGAAGATCGCAGAACAGATCCTCCTGGAAGCTCTGCTAAGGCACATGGAGGACAGGGAGGTGATTCAAGACAGCCAGCGTGGCTTCACCGAGGGCAAGTCCTGCCTGACTAACCTAGTGGCCTTCTATGATGGAGCGACTACAGCAGCGGACATGGGAAGGGCTACAAATGTTCTCTATCTGGACCTCTGTAAGGCCTTCGACACGGTCCCGCACAACATCCTTCTCTCTAAACTGGAGAGAATTGATCGGATGGTCGCATGCAGAGGGTGGTGGTCAACGGCTCAACATCCAGATGGAGGATGGTGACGAGCGGTGTCCCGCAGGGGTCTGTATTGGGACCGCTACTGTTTATTATCTTCATCGATGACATAGACAGTGGGATCGAGTGAACCCGCAGCAAGTTTGCAGATGACACCAAGCTGACTGGTATGGTCGACACGCGGGAGGGACAAGACGCCATCCAGAGGGACCTGGACAAGCTGGAGAAGTGGGCCCGTGTGAACCTCATGAGGTTTAACAAGGCCAAGTGCAAGGTCCTTGTTGTGGTTTAACCTCAGTCAGCAACTAAGCACCACACAGCCGCTCGCTCACTCCCCGACCCGGTGGGATGGGGAAGAGAATTGGAAGGGTAAAAGTGAGAAAACTCATGGGTTGAGATAAAAACAGTTTAATAATTGAAATAAGATAGTATTACAATAATAATATACAAAGCAAGTGATGCACAATGCAATTGCTCACCACCTGCCGACCGATGCCCAGCCAGTCCCCGAGCAGCGGCCCTCCCCACCAACTTTTCCCCGGTTTATGTATAGAGCATGACATCACAAGATATGGAATATCCCTTCGGCCAGTTTGGCTTGGCTTTCCTGGCTGTGCCCCCTCCCAGCTTCTTGTGCACCTCCAGCCTTCTCAGTGAGTAGAGGATGGGCAGCTGAGAAGTCCTTGACTGGCATAAGCGCTACTTAGCAAAAACTAAAACATCCGTGTGTTATCAACATTTATCTCCTACTAAATCCAAAACACAGCATTGTACCAGCTACTAGGAAGGAAATTAACTCTATCCCTGCCAAAACCAGGACAGTATCCGCCCCTTATTCTATACCATCCACGTCATGCCCATGTACCCCACTTTCCAATACATTTCCATTCATCACCTCCCTTTTTCTTGTTTTTGATATATATATACACACAGAGATATCATTCCCTTAGTCTATGGGCCATACCTGTAAATTGTTCATTGAGTTCATTTAGTGCGTGACTTTGGGCTCCATCTGTCATAATAATCTTTCACGGCAGGAAAGATGGGGATGGTTTGCAGTGTTGGATTGTTTCACGTTGAAGTCAGTTCCGGTTCCATCATCACTGTGCTTTGCTCTGTTTCATCAAAGTTCATTCTTCATTCATCTGGGTGATTCTTATTGTAATAGCATTGCTACAGCATATAGTAGTATATAGCAATTAACATCATATAATTCAGATCATTCACTATTCTCACCCAAAATCAAATCCCCTTGAGGTACACATCAAACTTCGCATCCTTCTGCGTTATCCACCAAGTGCACCCAGGTCCTTGAGCAAAAGCAATCCCACAGATGCATTTGCCTTTGCCTGAGGCAGGAATAACCCAAACTGTCTTCCCCAAAGTACTTTTTATGGGCACTACAGGGACTTTATTCCCACCCACAGTACGTAAAAGTTTTGACTGGGCAGGGGCAGCTCGATTGCAGATCCCCTAGCGTTAACTAACCAGGTGGCCTTTGCTAAATGCGTATCCCGATGTTTGAATGTCCCGCCACCCATTGCTCTCAGTGTAGTCTTTAACAGTCCATTGTATCGTTTGATTTTCCCGGAGGCTGGTGCATGATAGCGCATGTGATATACCCACTCAATACTGTGCTCTTTGGCCCAGATGTCTGTGAGGTTGTTGGGGAAATGACTCCCTTTGTCTGACTCAATTCTGTCTGGGCTGCCATGTCACCACAGGACTTGCTTTTCAAGGCCCAGGATAGTGTTCTGGGCAGTAGCACGGGGCACGGGATATGTTTCCAGCCATCCGGTGGTTGCCTCCACCATTGTGAGCACTTCGCGCTTGCCTTGGCGAGTTTGTGCGAGTGTGATATAATCGATCTGCCAAGCCTCCCCCTATTTATATTTCAGCCGTCGTCTCCCATACCAGACAGGCTTTAACCGCTTGGCTTGCTTGTTCACAGCGTATGTTTCACGTTCATGGATAACCTGCGCAATAATGTCCGTGGTCAAGTCCACCCCTCGATCACGAGCCTATCTGTATGTTGCATCTCTTCCTTGCTGACCTGAGGTGTCATGGGCCCACCGAGCTATAAAAAATTCACCCTTATGTTGCCAGTCCAGATCCACCTGAGCCACTTCAATCTTAGCAGCCTGATCTACCTGCTGGTTGTTCTGATGTTCTTCACTAGTCCGACTCTTGGGTATGTGATCATCTACGTGATGGACTTCTACAAACAGGTTCTCTACCCGGGCAGCAATATCTTGCCACACTGCGGCAGGCCAGATGGGTTTGCCTGTGCGCTGCCAATTGCTCCGCTTCCATTGCTGTAAACGCCCCCACAAGGCATTTGCCACCATCCATGAGTCAGAATAGAGACAGAGCACTGGCCACTTCTCTCTGTCAGCAATGTCCAAAGCCAGCCGGATGGCCTTTACTTCTGCAAATTGGCTCGATTCACCTTCTCCTTCAGCAGTTTCTACAACTTGTCACATAGGACTCCGTACAGCAGCTTTCCACCTCCGATGCTTTCTCACAGTACGACAGGACCCATCAGTGAACAGAGCATATTGCTTCTCATTTTCTGGTAGTTCATTATACATTGGGGCCTCCTCAGCACGCGTTACCTCCTCCTCTGGCAATATTCCAAACTCTTTGGCTTCTGGCCAATCCATGATCACTTCCAGGATTCCTGGGTGACTGGGGTTTCCTATTCGAGCCCGTTGTGTGATCACTGCGACCCACTTACTCCACGTAGCATCAGTTGCATCATGCGTACGGGGGATCCTCCCTTTGAACATCCAGCTCAGCATCGGCAGTCGGGGTGCCAGGAGGAGCTGTGCTTCAGTGCCGATAACTTCTGAAGCAGCTCGAACCCCTTCATATGCTGCTAATATCTCTTTTTCAATTGGAGTAAAGCGGGCCTCGGATCCTCTGTATCCCCGACTCCATGACCCTAGGGGTCAACCTCGAGTCTCCCCTGGTGCTTTCTGCCAGAGGCTCCAGGTAGGGCTGTTCTCCCTGGCTGCGGTGTAGAGCACATTTTTTGTATCTTGTCCTGCCCAGACTAGCCCAAGGGCTACTGCATGAACTATCTCCTCTTTAATTTGTTCAAAAGCTTGTCGTTGCTCAAGGCCCCATTTGAAATCGTTCTTCTTCTGGGTCACTTGATAGAGAGGGTTTACAATCAGACTGTAATTTGGAATATGCATTCTCCAAAAACCCACAAAGCCTAAGAGAGCTTGTGTTTCCTTTTTGCTAGTTGGTGGAGACATGGCTGTTATTTTGTTGATTGCATCCATTGGGATCTGACGACGTCCATCTTGCCATTTTATTCCTAAAAATTGGATCTCCTGTGCAGGTCCCTTGACCTTACTTTGTTTTATGGCAAAACAGGCCTTCAGAAGGATTTGGACTATTTTCTTCCCTTTTTCAAAAACTTCTCCTGCTGTGTTGCCCCACACAATGATGTCATCAATGTATTGCAGGTGTTCTGGAGTCTCACCCTGTTCCAGTGCAGTCTGGATCAGTCCATGGCAAATAGTGGGGCTGTGTTTCCACCCCTGGGGCAGTCGGTTCCAGGTGTACTGGACGCCCCTCCAAGTGAAAGCAAACTGTGGCCTGCACTCTGCTGCCAAAGGGATTGAGAAAAATGCATTAGCAATATCAACTGTGGCATACCACTTGGCTGCCTTCGACTCTAGTTCATATTGAAGTTCTGGCATGTCTGGCACAGCACCACTCAGCGGTGGCGTGACTTCATTTAGGCCACAATAGTCTACTGTTAGACTCCATTCGCCATTAGACTTTCGCACTGGCCATATGAGACTGTTAAAGGGTGAGCGAGTCTTGCTGATCACTCTGGCTCTCCGGTCAACGAATCGGCTTATAGATGGGAATCAGGGAGTCTCGGTTAGTGCAATATTGCCGCCGGTGCACCGTTGCGGTAGCGATTGGCACCTGTTAGTCTTCGACCTTCAGCAACCCCACAACAGAAGGGTCCTCCGAGAGACCAGGCAAGGTAGACAGCTGTTCAATTTCTTCCGTCTCCAAGGCAGCTATACCAAAAGCCCACCGGTACCCTTTTGGGTCCTTGAAATACCCTCTCCTGAGGTAGTCTATGCCAAGGATGCACGGAGCATCTGGGCCAGTCACAATGGGGTGCTTCTGCCACTCATTCCCAGTTAGACTTACTTCGGCTTCCAATACAGTTAGCTGTTGGGATCCCCCCGTCACCCCAGAAATACAGATGGGTTCTGCCCCTATATATCTTGATGGCATTAGGGTACACTGTGCACCGGCGTCTACCAGAGCCTTATACTCCTGTGGGTCTGATGTACCAGGCCACCAAATCCACACAGTCCAGTAAACCCTTGATTGTCCCCTTCCTCCACCTGGCTGGAGGCATGGCCCCTCTAATCCTCATCACCATACTCGTTTCTCATTTCCTGCAAATACGAGTCATAAGTCTCTTCATTAACATCACAAGTAAGATCGGCCCTTCTGCTTGGTCTGGGGAACTGCCCGCTAGAAACCGTAGCATCAATTTTCCTGGAAGAACCCCCTTTTGGGATTTTTTTTTTCCTTGCAACTCACATACCCGTGCCTCTAGGGCTGAGGTAGGTTTTCCATCCCACTTCCTCATATCCTCTCCCTGGTCACGCAGGTAAAACCATAGGGTGCCCCGTGGTGTGTACCCTTTATATCCTCTCTATTGAGCAAAAGAACGCTGACTCCTAATAGCCAAGATATTGGTCCGTACAGGTGGGGAGTAGGACCTATCTTCTCTGAGTTGCTGGACCTCCCGGGCCAGTTTCTCCACAGCCGAGATGAGGAAGAGAGGCTTTCTTCGTATTGCCAGAGTTGACCAGCCAATTCATCCACCGTTTGTCCCTCTCCATCTTTCCAGGTCATCACTGCCAAGGAGTTGGCATATGACGATGGTGCGCTCCTTACAAACTTCCGCCACATGGGTACTGCACACTTGACTTCATCTGGATCTTTGGATAGCTTTTCATTGTTCAGGTGACCATAAATCACCTCCAGCACAGCTAATTCCCTCAGGTTCTGGATACCCTTCTCCACAGTGGTCCACTTGCCTCGGTGACATATAACATCTTCCTTTATGCACTCTGGTTAATTTGTTATTACCCCAAACCCTTCGAGCCCCACATTAGGCGCCAAAAAGGACTGTCGTGGTTTAACCTCAGTCAGCAACTGAGCACCACGAAGCCGCTCGCTCACTTCCCGCCCCACCCCCCCACCCCCCCCCGGTGGGATGGGGGAGAGAATTGGAAGAGTAAAAGTGAGAAAACTCATGGGTTGAGATAAAAACAGTTTAATAATTGAAATAAGATAGTATTATAATAATAAAATACAAAGCAAGTGATGCACAATGCAATTCCTCACCACCCGTCGACCGATGCCCGGCCAGTCCTCGAGCAGCGGCCCTCCCCGGCCAACTTTTCCCCGGTTTATGTACTGAGCATGACGTCACATGGTATGGAATATCCCTTCGGCCAGTTTGGGTCAGCTGTTCTGGCTGTGCCCCCTCCCAGCTTCTTGTGCACCTCCAGCCTTCTCAGTCGGTAGAGGACGGGCAGCTGAGAAGTCCTTGACTAGCATAAGCACTACCTAGCAACAACTAAAACATCGGTGTGTTATCAACATTATTCTCATCCTAAATCCGAAACACAGCACTGTACCAGCTACTAAGAAGGAAATTAACTCTATCCCTGCCGAAACCAGGACAGTCCTGCACCTGTGTTGGGGCAACCCCCGGTATCAATACAGACTGAGGGATGAAGGGATTGAGGGCAGCCCTGCCGAGAAGGACTTGGGGGTACTGGTGGATGAAAAGCTGGACACGAGCCAGCAATGTGTGCTCATGGCCCAGAAGGCCAACCGTATCCGGGGCTGCATCAAAAGGAGCATGGCCAGCAGGTCAAGGGAGGTGATTCTGTCCCTCTACTCTGCTCTGGTGAGACTCCACCTGGAGTCCTGCGTCCAGCTCTGGAGCCCTCAGCATAAGGGAGACACAGACCTGTTGGAGCGAGGGCCATGAAAATGATGAGGGGGATGGAACACCTCTCCTGTGAAGAAAGGCTGAGAGAGTTGGGGTTGTTCAGCCTGGAGAAGAGAAGGCTTCGGGGAGACCTTATTGCAGCCTATCAGTACTTAAGGGGGGCTTACAAAAAAGATGGCGGCAAACTTTTTAGCAGGGCCTGTTGTGACAGGACAAGGGGGAATGGCGATAAACTAAAGGGGGGTAGATTTAGACTAGATATAAGGAAGACATTTTTTACGCTGAGGGCGGTGAAGCACTGGGACAGGTTGCCCAGAGAGGTGGTGAATGCCCCATCCCTGGAAACATTCAAGGTCAGGCTGGACGGGGCTCTGAGCAGCCTGATCTAGTTGAAGATGTCCCTGCCCACAGCAGGGGGGTAGGACTAGATGACCTTTAGAGGACCCTTTCAACCCAAACTATTCTATGATTCTAACTCGCTTCTCCCCAAACCAAAGCAGCAACTTCTCCCGAAAACAGACCAGAAAGTCTTCTCCCTAAAACAAAGCAGCACCTCTTTTCCCCAAAACAGAACAGTAACTCTTCACTCAAAAACATATCAGCAACGCTTCTTCCCAAAACACAGCAGCAACTCTTCTCCCCAAAACAGAGCAGCAGCTCCACTCCCCAAAAGAGAGCAGAACTCTTTCACCCAAAACAGAGCAGAAACTAAGCCCAAACACAGAAGATCAAGTCTTCTCCAAAAAAAAGAGTAGCAACTTCTCCCCAAAACAGAGCAGCAACTCTTCTCCCCAAAACAAGCAGAAAGTCTTTTCTGGAAAAAGAGCAGCAAGTCTTCTCCCCAAAACAGAGCAGCAACTCTTCTCCCCAGATCAGACCAGCAGCAACTCCTCTCCCCAAAACAGAGCAGCAGCAACTCTTCTCCCCAAAACACCAGCAACACCTCTCCCCTAAACAGAGCAGCAACTCCCTTCTCCCCAGAAACAGAAGAGCAGCTGCTCTTCTACAAAGAAGAGAGTAGCAAGTCCCTTTCCCCCAAAACAGAGCAGCAGCAGCTCTTCTCCCCAATACACGGCAGCAGCAGCTCTCCTGCCCAAAACAGTGCAGCTACTCTCTTGTCCCCAAAACAGATCAGCAACTCTTCCCTCCAAGCCAGAGCAACAACACTCTTCTCCACAGGCCAGAGCAGCAATTTCTCCCCGCAACACAGCAGCAACCCTTCTCCCAAGAACAGAGCAGCAGCAACTCTTCTCCCAAAAACAGAGAAACAGCAACTCTTCTTCCCAAAACAGAGCAGCAACTCTTCCCCCCAAGCCAGAACAGCAAGTCTACCCCCATGCCATAGCAGCAACACTCTCCTCCCCAAGCCAGAGCAGCAATTTCTCCCCAAAAGAGTGCAGCGAGTCCTCTCCCCAAAACAGAGCAGCAACTCTTATCACAAGAACAGACCAGCAACACTTCTCCCAAGAAAAGAGCATCAACTCTTCTCCCCGAAACACACCACCAAATTCTCCCCATAACAGAGCAGCAAGTCTTCCCCCCAAAACAGAGCAGCTAGTCTACTCCCCAAAACAGAGCAGCAGGAACTCTTCTCCCCAAAAGAGAGCAGCAACTCCCTTTTCACAAAAAGGGAGGAGCAACTTCTACCCAAGAGTTCAGTAACTTTTCTCCCCAAACCAAAGCAGCAACTCCCTTCTCCCCAGAGAGCCGCAGCAGCTCTGTTCTCCAAAACGGTGCAGCAACAGCTCTTCTCCCAAAAAACGGTGCAACTCTCCACCCCAAAACACTGCAGCAACTCTCTTCTCCCCAAAACAGAGACCAGCAACTCTTCCCTGCAAGCCAGATCAGCAACAATCATCTCCCCATGCCAGAGCAGCAACACTCATCTCTCCAAGACAGAGCAGCAATTTATGCCCAAAACAGAGCACTAAATCTTCTCCCCAATACAGAGCAGCAAGTCTTCTCCCCAAAAAAGATAAGCAACACTTCTCCCCAAACCGATGCAGCAGCAGCTCTTCTACGCAGAAGGAAGGTGCAACTGCCTTCTCCCCAAAACAGAGCAACAACTCCCTTCTCCCCAAATCGGTGCAGCAGCCTCTGTCCTCCCCAAAAGAGAGCAGGAACAAAATCCAAAAACAGAGCACCAACTCTCTCCTCCCCAAAAGAGAGCAGGAACAAAACCCAAAAACAGAGCACCAACTCTCTCCTCCCCAAAAGAGAGCAGGAACAAAACCCAAAAACAGAGCAGCAATTCTTCCCCTACACCAGAGCAGGAATAGTTTCCTCCCCAAAACACTGCCGCAGCAGCTCTCCTCATCCCCAAAACGCTGCCGCAGCAGCTCTCCCCATCCCCAAAACGCTGCCGCAGCAACACTCTCCTCCCCAAAACACAGCAGCAACTCTTCCCCCCAAGCCAGAGCAGCAACTGTACCACCCAAGCCATAAAAAACCCCCACTCTTCTCCCCAGAAGAAAGCAGCAGCAACTCTTCTCCCCAGAAGAAAGCAGCAACTCTTCTCCTTAAAATACAGCAGCAGGAAGTCTTCTCCCAAAAACAGAGCAACAGCAACTCTTCCCCCCAAACCACAGCAGCAACACTTTTCTCCCCACATCAGAACAGCAATTTCTCCTCAAAAAAGAGCAGGAAGTCTTCTCCCCAAACCAGAGCAGCAGCAGCAGCTCTTCTACCCTAAACAGAGCAGCAACTCCCTTCTCACCAAAACAGAGCAGCAACTTCTACCCGAAAGACTTGCCCTCTTTTTGGCAGGGATAGAGTTAATTTCCTTCCTAGTAGCTGGTACAGTGCTGTGTTTTGGATTTAGGATGAGAACAATGTTGATAACACACCGATGTTTTAGTTGTTGCTAAGTAGTGCTTACGCTAGTCAAGAACTTCTCAGCTTCCCATGCTCTACGGGCTGAGAAGACTGCAGGTGCACAAGAAGCTGGGAGGGGGCACAGCCAGGACAGCTGACCCAAACTGGCCAAAGGGATATTCCATACCGTGTGACATCATGCTCAGTACATAAACTGGTGGAAAGCTGGCTGCGGGGGGCCGCTGCTCGGGGACTGGCTGGGCATCGGTCAGCGGATGGTGAGCAATTGCACCGTGCATCACTTGCTTTGTATATTATGATTATTGTTGTTGTTATTATTTTATTTCAATTATTAAATGTTTTTATCTCAACCCACGAGTTTTCTCACTTCTACTCTTCCAATTCTCTCCCTCATCCCACCGGGGGGGGTGGGGAGTGAGTGAGCAGCTGCGTGGTGCTCAGTTGCCGATTGAGGTTAAACCACAACAGTCCTTTTTGGCACCCAACGTGGGGCTCGAAGGGTTTGAGATAATAACAGATTAACCAGAGCGTATTAAGGAATTTATATCTGTTCACAGTTGTGGGTCACAATGTTGGTTCCTCTGTTCTCGATATTGATTTGTCTAATCTGCATTGTGCTCGTTTTTTTGCTGTACATGTTAGAGATTGCTGTTGGTTTTTGCAGTTTGCTGTGGTCTGCAGTGATTGGTGATGTTTTGCTTGGGAGGTTTATTTTTAAAACACTGACATTGGGCTTAATTTGGTATCTGAGTTTCGTACTCAAGCCATTACTGTACTTCAGACACCACTTCATGGAGACAACTAACAATTACAGTAACTTTGCTGAGAGTTTTTTTACGGAGGAAATATAGAACAGCAGCATCACCACCTTCTTCTATGATGTCTCCTCCTTCATTACAGTAACTTTTCAGTATTTTGAACAGCCTTGGGTAGTTAAGATACTTCTATTAGTATTTCTTTGGAATATTGTTTTGGTTTTGTCTAAAGTTGGTAAGCAATTTAAGAATATCATCCAGAGATCTGCCCCAAGGCTAGATAGTTATGAGTGGCAGGGTGTGTGGGATGAGATGGGCAAGTACCTAAGCCAATGGGCACCCCCAGTGTTTTGGAACTTCACCGCTGAGCAAGTGCAGAATCCTGAAAATTTAGTAGAATATTTGGAAAAAGTATGCTGTCACCCTGGCAACTCCAAAGAGATGCAGATCACTGCAACATGCCGGGTGCATGTTGCACCCATGCCTACCGAGCCCTGTTCAACACTACTCACTACCTACCCTCAAGGGGAAGAGAAGGTCTCTGGATCTGACGATAAAACAGGCCCTGCGGCCACTCCGACCCCCGTGACAGGCCCTGTGACTGAAGCAAAGGGCCAGCCTGAGCCATTATCAGTCACCCCTGTACACAAGAAGATATCTTGGAAGCGGAAGTCAGCTCATTTAGTAAGGGAGGAAGAAGCTTCTTCTAAAAGGGTAACTTTTCGCTCCAAAACAAAGCAGCAGCTCCCGTCTCCCCAGAGCAGGGCAGCAGCAGCTCCCGTCTCCTCAAAATGGTGTTTCAGCAACTCTTCTCCCCAAAGCAGGGCAGCAGCAGCTCCCGTCTCCTCAAAATGGTGTTTCAGCAACTCTTCTCCCCAAAGCAGGGCAGCAGCAGCTCCCGTCTCCCCAAAATGGTGTTTCAGCAACTCTTCTCCCCAAAGCAGGGCAGCAGCAGCTCCCGTCTCCTCAAAATGGTGTTTCAGCAACTCTTCTCCCCAAAGCAGGGCAGCAGCAGCTCCCGTCTCCCCAAAATGGTGTTTCAGCAACTCTTCTCCCCAAAGCAGGTCAGCAGCAGCTCCCGTCTCCCCAAAACAGTGTTTCAGCAACTCTTCTCCCCAAAATAGTGCAAATCCCTCCTCCCCCAAACAAAGCAGCAACTCTCCTCCCCAAAAGAAAGCACCAACTCTCTCATCCCCAAAACAGAACAGCAACACTTCGCCCCTAAATAGAGCAGCAACTCCCTTCTCACCAAAATGGAGCAGCAACTTCTACCCAAAATAGATCAGTAACTTTTCTCCCCAAACCCAAGCAGCAACTCCCCTCTCTGCAAAACAGAGCAGCAACTCTCTCCTCCCCAAAATATAGCAGCAAGTCTTCCCCCCAAGCCATATCAGCAACACTCTTCTCCCCAAGCCAGAGCAGCAATTTGTCCCTAAAACAGAGCAGTAACTCTTCACCCAGGAGCAGATCAGCACCTCTTCTCCCCAAAAGAAAGCAGAAGCACCTCCCCTCTCACCAAAAACAGAGGAGCAACTCCCTTCTCCCCAAAACAGACCGGGAGCAGCTCTTCTCCCCAAAACAGTGCAACAACACTTCTCCCGAAACAGGTACAGCAACATATCTACTCCCCAAAACAAAACAGCAACATATCTACTCCCCAAAACAGACCAACAACTTTATTCATCCCAAAACAGAGCAGCAACTAAACCCAAAAACAGAGGAACAACTCTTCCCCCACACCAGACCAGTAACACTCTCCTCCCCAAAACGGTGAGGCGGCAGCAGCTCTCCTCCCCAAAACGGTGCAGCAACTGCCTTCACACCATAACAGAGCAGCAACTTCTATCCAAAAGTGATCAGTAACTTTTCTCCCCCCAAAAAAGCAGCAAATCTCTTCTCCCCAAAGCAGTGCAGCACCAGCTCTCCTCCCCAAAGCGGTGCAGCAAGTAAACCCAAAAAAAGAGCAGCAACTCCCTTCTCCCCAAAACGTTGAAGCAGCAACTCTCTCCTCCCCAAAACGGAACAGCAACACTTCTCCCTTAAATATATCAGCAACTGCCTTCTCCCCAAAACGGGGCAGCACCTAATCCCTCCTGCCCAAAAGGGTGCAGCAGGAGGTCTTCTCCCCAAAACGTTGAAGCAGCAACTCTTCTCCCCAAAAGGGTGCAACAACTCCCTCGTCCCCCAAGCAAAGCAGCAACTCTCTCCTCCCCAAAACAGAGCACCAACTCTCTCATCCCCAAAATGGAACAGCAACTCCCTTATCACCAAAACGGAGCAGCAACTTCTACGCAGAAGAGATCAGTAACTTTTCTCCCCTAAACCAAGCATCAACTCCCTTCTTCACAAAACAGAGCGGCAACAGTCTGCTCCCCAAATGAAAGCAGCAACTCTCTCCTCCCCAAAATATAGCAGCAGGTCTCTTCTTCCCAAAATACATTAGCAAGTCTCTACTCGCCAAAGCAGACCAGCAAGTCTTCCCCCCAAGCCATAACAGCAACACTCTTCTCCCCAAGCCAAAGCAACAATTCCTCTCTCCAAAACAGAGCAGCAACTCTTCTCCCAGGAGCAGAGCAGCAACACTTATCCCAAGAACACAGCAGCAACTCTTCTCCCTACAACAGAGCAGCATCAACTCTTCTCCCCAGAAGTAAGTACCAACTCCTCCTCAGTACAGAGTAGCAAGTCTTCTCTCAAATACAGATCAGGAAGTCTTCTCCCTAAAACAGAGCATAAACTCCTCTCCCCCAAAAAAAGCAGAACAAACTCTTTTCCCCAAAACAGAGCACCAGCAACTCCCCTCTCACCAAAAACAGAGGAGCAACTCCCTTCTCCCCAAAACAGAGCAGCAGCAGCTCTCGCACCCAAAACAGCGCAGCAACACATCCCCCAAAACGGATACAGCAACTCTCTTCTCCCCAAAAGGGTGCAGCGGCACCTCTCCTCCCCAAAACGGTGCAGCAACTCCTTTTGCACCATAACAGTGCAGAAACATTTACCCAAAGAGATCAGTAATTTTTCTCCCAAAAACAATGCAGCAACTCCCTTCTCCCCAAAGCAGAGCACCAACTAAACCCAAAAACAGAGCAACAAATCACCCCACACCACAGTAGTAACACTCTTCTCAAAAGAGCACAGCAACTCCCTTCTCCCCCAAAAGGAGCAGCATCTCCCTTCACCTCAGAACAGATCAGCACCCGGCTCTCCTCCCCAAAGCGGTGCAGCACCCGCTCTCGTCCCCAAAAAGAGAACAACAACTCTCTTCAACCCTAAGCAGAGCAGCAACTAAACCCCAAAATAGATCAGCACCTCTCCTCCCCAAAAGGCTGCAGCGGCACCTAAACCCAAAAACAGAGCAGCAACTCTTCCACCACACCAGAACAGTAACAGTCTTTCCCCAAAACACACCAGCAACTTCCTTCACCCCCAAACACAGCAGCAAGGCTTCTCCCCAAATGCAGCAGCAACTTTTTTTCTACCGAAAACGGAGCAGCAAGTTCTACACAAAACAGACCAGCAGCTCTTCTCCCCAAAACAAACCAGTCCCCAAAACAGAGCAGCAACTCTTCTCCCCAAAACAGTGCTGCAACTCCCTTCGCACCATAACACTGCAGAAAATTTTACCCAAGAGATAACTAACTTTTCTCCCAAAAACAAAGCAGCAAGTCCCTTCAACCCAAAATAGAGCAGCAACTAAACCCAAAAACAGAGCAGCAACTCCCTTCTCCCCAAAACAGAGCAGCACCAGCTCTCATCCCAAAAAGAGAACACCCACTCTCCTACCCCCAACACGATGCAGCACCAACTCGCGTCCCATCCCGACACAGTGCAGCACCCACTCTCCTCCCCAAAATATACCAGGACGAGATCCCTTCTCCTCAAAACACAACAGCAACAACTCTCCTCCCCCAAACACAGCAGCAAATGAAACCAAAAACAGAAAAGCAATTCTTCCCCCACACCAGAACAGTAACACACGCGTCCCCCCCGACACGGTGCAGCAGCCACTCGGGTGCAGCAGCCACTCGGGTGCAGCATCCACTCGGGTCCCCCCCGACACGGTGCAGCAACCACTCGCGTCCCCCCCTGACACGGTGCAGCAGCCACTCGCATCCCCCCCGACACGGTGCAGCAGCCACTCGGGTGCAGCAGCCACTCGGGTCCCCCCCGACACGGTGCAGCAACCACTCGCGTCCCCCCCCGACACGGTGCAGCAGCCACTCGCATCCCCCCCGACACGGTGCAGCAGCCACTCGGGTGCAGCAGCCACTCGGGTCCCCCCCGACACGGTGCAGCAACCACTCGCGTCCCCCCCTGACACGGTGCAGCAGCCACTCGCATCCCCCCCGACACGGTGCAGCAGCCACTCGCGTCCCCCCCGACACGGTGCAGCAGCCACTCGCATTCCCCCCCAACACGGTGCAGCAGCCACTCGCGTCCCCCCCGACATGGTGCAGCAGCCACTCACGTCCCCCCCCAGACACGCTGCAGCACCCACTCGCGTCCCCCCCCAGACACGGTGCAGCAGCCACTCGGGTCCCATCCCGACACGGTGGAATACCCACTCGGGTCCCCCCGGACACGGTGCAGCAGCCACTCGCGTCCCACCCCGACACGGTGCAGCAGTCAGTTGCGTCCCCCCCGACACGGTGCAGCAGCCACTCGGGTCCCGCCCGACACGGTGCAGGAGGCACTCGCGTCCCCCCCGAGACACGGTGCAGCAGCCACTCGCGTCCCACCCCAACACGGTGCAGCAGTCAGTCGCGTCCCCCCCGACACGGTGCAGCAGCCACTCGCGTCCCCCCCGACACGGTGCAGCAGCCACTCGGGTCCCCCCCGACACGGTGCAGCAGCCACTCGGGTCCCCCCCGACACGGTGCAGCAGCCACTCGGGTCCCGCCCGACACGGTGCAGCAGCCACTCGGGTCCCCCCCGACACGGTGCAGCAGCCATTCTGGTCCCCCCCGACACGGTGCAGCAGCCACTCGCGTCCCCCCCCGACGCGGTGCAGCAGCCACTCGCGTCCCCCCCGACACGGTGCAGCACCCACTCGCGTCCCCCCCGACACGGTGCAGCAGCCACTCGGGTCCCTCCCGACACGGTGCAGCAGCCACTCGGGTCCCCCCCAGAAACGGTGCAGCAGCCACTCGCGTCCACCCCCAGACACGGTGCAATAGCCACTCGCGTCCCCCCCCCAGTCACAGTGCAGCAGCCACTCGCATTCCCCCCCGACACGGTGCAGCACCCACTCGGGTCCCCCCAGACACGGTGCAGCAGCCACTCGGGTCCCTCCAGACACGGTGCAGCAGCCACTCGGGTCCCTCCCGAAAGGGTGCAGCAGCCACTCGGGTCCCTCCCGAAAGGGTGCAGCAGCCACTCGGGTCCCTCCCGAAACGGTGCAGCAGCCACTCGGGTCCCCCCCGACACGGTGCAGCAGCCACTCGCGTCCACTCCCAGACACGGTGCAACAGCCACTCGCGTCCACTCCCAGACACGGTGCAACAGCCACTCGCGTCCCCCCCCAGTCACAGTGCAGCAGCCACTCGCGTCCCCCCCCCCGACACGGTGCAGCAGCCACTCGCGTCCCACCCCGACACGGTGCAGGACCCACTCGGGTCCCCCCCGACACGGTGCAGCAGCCACTCAGGTCCCGCCCGACACGGTGCAGCAGCTAGTCGGGTCCCCCCCGACACGGTGCAGCAGCCACTCGGGTCCCCCCAGACACGGTGCAGCAGCCACTCGGGTCCCCCCCGACACGGTGCAGGACCCACTCGCGTCCCCCCCGACACGGTGCAGCAGCCACTCGCGTCCCACACCGACACGGTGCAGCAGCCACTCGGGTCCCCCCAGACACGGTGCACACCCACTCGGGTCCCCCCCGACACGGTGCAGCAGCCACTTGCGTCCACCCCCAGACACGGTGCAATAGTCACTCGCGTCCCCCCCCAGTCACAGTGCAGCAGCAACTCGCATTCCCCCCCGACACGGTGCAGCACCCACTCGGGTCCCCCCAGACACGGTGCAGCAGCCACTCAGGTCCCCCCCGACATGGTGCAGCAGCCACTCGCGTCCACTCCCAGACACGGTGCAACAGCCACTCGCGTCCCCCCCCCAGTCACAGTGCAGCAGCCCCTCGCATTCCCCCCCGACACGGTGCAGCAGCCACTCGCGTCCCCCCCGACATGGTGCAGCACCCACTCGCGTCCCCCCCCAGACACGCTGCAGCACCCACTCGCGTCCCCCCCCAGACACGGTGCAGCACCCACTCACGTCCCCCGCTGACACGGTGCAGGTCCCACTCGCGTCCCCCCCCCGACACGGTGGAGCACCCACTCGCGTCCCCAAAATATACCAGGACCAGCTCCCTTCTCCCCAAAAGACAACAGCAGCACCTCTCCTCCCCCGGACACAGCACCAACTGAAGCCGAAAACAGAGCAGCAACTCTTCCCCCACACCAGAATACTAACACTCGCGTCCCCCCCCAACACAGGGCAGCAGCCACTCGCGTCCCCCCCGACACGGTGCAGCAGCCACTCGCGTGTCCCCCGCCGACACGGTGCAGGACCCACTCGCGTCCCCCCCCCGACACGGTGCAGGACCCACTCGCGTCCCCAAAATAGACCAGGATGAGCTCCCTTCTCCCCAAAAGATAACAGCAGCACCTCTCCTCCCCCAGACACAACAGCAACTGAAGCCAAAAACAGAGCAGCAACTCTTCCCCCACACCAGAACACTAACACTCGCGTCCCCCCCCAACACAGGGGAGCAGCCACTCGCGTCTCCGCCGACACGGTGCAGCAGCCACTCGCGTCTCCCCCCCGACACGGTGCAGCACCCACTCGTGTCCCCAAAATATACCAGGACCAGCTGCCTTCTCCCCAAAAGACAACAGCAGCACCTCTCCTCCCCCAAACACAACAGCAACTGAAGCCAAAAACAGTCCAGCAACTCTTCCCCACACCACAACAGTAACACATGCGTCCCCCCCCGACACGGTGCACCAGCCACTCGGGTCCCCCCCGACACGGTGCAGCAGCCACTCGGGTCCCCCCCGACACGGTGCAGCAGCCACTCGGGTCCCATCCCGACACGGTGCAGCAGCCACTCGGGTGCAGCACCCACTCGGGTGCAGCAGCCACTCGGGTCCCCCGCCGACACAGTGCAGGACCCACTCGCGTCCCCCCCCGACATGGTGCAGCACCCACTCGCGTCTCCCCCCCGACACGGTGCAGGACCCACTCGCGTCCCCCCCCGACACGGTGCAGGACCCACTCGCGTCCCCAAAATAGACCAGGATGAGGTCCCTTCTCCCCAAAAGATAACAGCAGCACCTCTCCTCCCCCAGACACAGCACCAACTGAAGCCAAAAACAGAGCAGCAACTCTTCCCCCACACCAGAACACTAACACTCGCGTCCCCCCCCAACACAGGGGAGCAGCCACTCGCGTCCCCCCCAACACGGTGCAGCAGCCACTCGCGTGTCGACCCCGACACGGTGCAGGACCCACTCGCGTCCCCAAAATATACCAGGACCAGCTCCCTTCTCCCCAAAAGACAACAGCAGCACCTCTCCTCCCCCAAACACAACAGCAACTGAAGCCAAAAACAGACCAGCAACTCTTCCCCACACCACAACAGTAACACACGCGTCCCCCCCCGACACGGTGCACCAGCCACTCGGGTCCCCCCTGACACGGTGCAGCAGCCACTCGGGTCCCATCCCGACACGGTGCAGCAGCCACTCGGGTGCAGCACCCACTCGGGTGCAGCAGCCACTCGGGTCCCCCGCCGACACGGTGCAGGACCCACTCGCGTCCCCCCCCGACACGGTGCAGGACCCACTCGCGTCTCCCCCCCGACACGGTGCAGGACCCACTCGCGTCCCCCCCCGACACGGTGCAGGACCCACTCGTGTCCCCAAAATAGACCAGGATGAGCTCCCTTCTCCCCAAAAGATAACAGCAGCACCTCTCCTCCCCCAGACACAGCACCAACTGAAGCCAAAAACAGAGCAGCAACTCTTCCCCCACACCAGAACACTAACACTCACGTCCCCCCCCAACACAGGGGAGCAGCCACTCGCGTGTCCCCCCCGACACGGTGCAGCACCCACTCGGGTCCCCCCCGACACGGTGCAGCAGCCACTCGGGTCCCATCCCGACACGGTGCAGCAGCCACTCGGGTGCAGCAGCCACTCGGGTCCCCCGCCGACACGGTGCAGGACCCACTCGCGTCCCCCCCCGACACGCTGCAGGACCCACTCGCGTCTCCGCCCCGACACGGTGCAGCAGCCACTCGGGTCCCATCCCGACACGGTGCAGCAGCCACTCGGGTCCCATCCCGACACGGTGCAGCAGCCACTCGGGTCCCATCCCGACACGGTGCAGCAGCCACTCGGGTCCCATCCCGACACGGTGCAGCAGCCACTCGGGTCCCGTGCCGACACGGTGCAGCAGCCACTCGGGTCCCGCGCCGACACGGTGCAGGACCCACTCGCGTCTCCCCCCCGACACGGTGCAGGACCCACTCGCGTCCCCAAAATAGACCAGGATGAGCTCCCTTCTCCCCAAACGATAACAGCAGCACCTCTCCTCCCCCAGACACAACAGCAACTGAAGCCAAAAACAGAGCAGCAACTCTTCCCCCACACCAGAACACTAACACTCGCGTCCCCCCCCAACACAGGGGAGCAGCCACTCGCGTCCCCCCCCAACACAGGGGAGCAGCCACTCGCGTCCCCCCCCAACACAGGGGAGCAGCCACTCGCGTCCCCCCCCAACACAGGGGAGCAGCCACTCGCGTGTCCCCCCAACACAAGGGAGCAGCCACTCGCGTGTCCCCCCCGACACGGTGCAGCAGCCACTCGCGTGTCGACCCCGACACGGTGCAGCACCCACTCGCGTCCCCAAAATATACCAGGACCAGCTCCCTTCTCCCCAAAAGACAACAGCAGCACCTCTCCTCCCCCAAACACAACAGCAACTGAAGCCAAAAACAGACCAGCAACTCTTCCCCACACCACAACAGTAACACATGCGTCCCCCCCCAACACGGTGCAGCAGCCACTCGGGTCCCCCCCGACACGGTGCAGCAGCCACTCGGGTCCCCCCAGACACGGTGCAGCAGCCACTCGCGTCCCCCCCGACACGGTGCAGGACCCACTCGCGTCCCCCCCGACACGGTGCAGCAGCCACTCGCGTCCCACACCGACACGGTGCAGCAGCCACTCGCGTCCCACACCGAAACGGTGCAGGACCCACTCGCGTCCCCCCCCGACACGGTGCAGGACCCACTCGTGTCCCCAAAATAGACCAGGATGAGCTCCCTTCTCCCCAAAAGATAACAGCAGCACCTCTCCTCCCCCAGACACAGCACCAACTGAAGCCAAAAACAGAGCAGCAACTCTTCCCCCACACCAGAACACTAACACTCACGTCCCCCCCCAACACAGGGGAGCAGCCACTCGCGTGTCCCCCCCGACACGGTGCAGCAGCCACTCGGGTCCCCCCCGACACGGTGCAGCAGCCACTCGGGTCCCATCCCGACATGGTGCAGCAGCCACTCGGGTGCAGCAGCCACTCGGGTCCCCCGCCGACACGGTGCAGGACCCACTCGCGTCCCCCCCCGACACGCTGCAGGACCCACTCGCGTCTCCGCCCCGACACGGTGCAGCAGCCACTCGGGTCCCCCCCGACACGGTGCAGCAGCCACTCGGGTCCCATCCCGACACGGTGCAGCAGCCACTCGGGTCCCATCCCGACACGGTGCAGCAGCCACTCGGGTCCCATCCCGACACGGTGCAGCAGCCACTCGGGTCCCGCGCCGACACGGTGCAGCAGCCACTCGGGTCCCGCGCCGACACGGTGCAGGACCCACTCGCGTCCCCCCCCGACACGGTGCAGCACCCACTCGCGTCCCCCCCCGACACGGTGCAGGACCCACTCGCGTCCCCCCCCGACACGGTGCAGGACCCACTCGCGTCCCCAAAATAGACCAGGATGAGTTCCCTTCTCCCCAAAAGATAACAGCAGCACCTCTCCTCCCCCAGACACAACACCAACTGAAGCCAAAAACAGAGCAGCAACTGTTCCCCCACACCAGAACACTAACACTCGCGTCCCCCCCCAACACAGGGGAGCAGCCACTCGCGTCCCCCCCAACACGGTGCAGCAGCCACTCGCGTGTCGACCCCGACACGGTGCAGCACCCACTCGCGTCCCCAAAATATACCAGGACCAGCTCCCTTCTCCCCAAAAGACAACAGCAGCACCTCTCCTCCCCCAAACACAACAGCAACTGAAGCCAAAAACAGACCAGCAACTCTTCCCCACACCACAACAGTAACACACGCGTCCCCCCCCGACACGGTGCACCAGCCACTCGGGTCCCCCCTGACACGGTGCAGCAGCCACTCGGGTCCCATCCCGACACGGTGCAGCAGCCACTCGGGTGCAGCAGCCACTCGGGTCCCCCGCCGACACGGTGCAGGACCCACTCGGGTCCCCCGCCGACACGGTGCAGGACCCACTCGCGTCTCCCCCCCGACACGGTGCAGGACCCACTCGCGTCCCCCCCCGACACGGTGCAGGACCCACTCGTGTCCCCAAAATAGACCAGGATGAGCTCCCTTCTCCCCAAAAGATAACAGCAGCACCTCTCCTCCCCCAGACACAGCACCAACTGAAGCCAAAAACAGAGCAGCAACTCTTCCCCCACACCAGAACACTAACACTCACGTCCCCCCCCAACACAGGGGAGCAGCCACTCGCGTCCCCCCCGACACGGTGCAGCAGCTACTCGGGTCCCCCCCGACACGGTGCAGCAGCCACTCGGGTCCCCCCCGACACGGTGCAGCAGCCACTCGGGTCCCCCCCGACACGGTGCAGCAGCCACTCGGGTCCCCCAGACACGGTGCAGCAGCCACTCGGGTCCCTCCCGAAACGGTGCAGCAGCCACTCGGGTCCCCCCCGACACGGTGCAGCAGCCACTCACGTCCACTCCCAGACACGGTGCAACAGCCACTCGCGTCCACTCCCAGACATGGTGCAACAGCCACTCGCGTCCCCCCCCAGTCACAGTGCAGCAGCCACTCGCATTCCCCCCCAACACGGTGCAGCAGACACTCGCGTCCCCCCCGACACGGTGCAGCAGCCACTCGGGTCCCATCCCGACACGGTGCAGCAGCCACTCGGGTGCAGCAGCCACTCGCGTACCCCCCCGACACGCTGCAGGACCCACTCGCGTCTCCGCCCCGACACGGTGCAGCAGCCACTCGGGTCCCCCCCGACACGGTGCAGAACCCACTCGCGTCCCACCCCGACACGGTGCAGAACCCACTCGGGTCCCCCCCGACACGGTGCAGCAGCCACTCGGGTCCCCCCCGACACGGTGCAGCAGCCACTCGGGTCCCCCCCGACACGGTGCAGCACCCACTCCCGTGTCCCCCGACACGGTGCAGCACCCACTCGCGTGTCCCCCGACACGGTGCAGCACCCACTCGCGTGTCCCCCGACACGGTGCAGCACCCACTCGCGTGTCCCCCGACACGGTGCAGCACCCACTCGCGTGTCCCCCGACACGGCGCAGCACCCACTCGCGTGTCCCCCGACACGGTGCAGCACCCACTCGCGTGTCCCCCCCAGACACGGTGCAGCAGCCACTCGGGTCCCCCCCAGACACGGTGCAGCAGCCACTCGCGTCCACCCCCAGACACGGTGCAACAGCCACTCGCGTCCCCCCCCAGTCACACTGCAGCAGCCACTCACATTCCCCCCCGACACGGTGCAGCAGCCACTCGCGTCCCCCCCGACATGGTGCAGCACCCACTCGCGTCCCCCCCCAGACACGCTGCAGCAGCCACTCGCGTCCCCCCCCCCCCGACACGGTGGAGCACCCACTTGCATCCCCAAAATATAGCAAGATGAGCTCCCTTCTCCCCAAAAGACAACAGCAGCACCTCTCCTCCCCCAAACACAACAGGAACTGAAGCCAAAAAACAGACCAGCAACTCTTCCCCACACCAGAACAGTAACAGACGCATCCCCCCCGACACGGTGCAGCAGCCACTCGCGTCCCCCCCCAGACACGGTGCAGCACCCACTCACGTCCCCCCCCCCGACACGGTGCAGCAGCCACTCGCGTCCCATCCCGACACGGTGGAGCACCACTCGCGTCCCCCGCCAACACGGTGCAGCAGCCACTCGCGTCTCCCCCCCGACATGGGGCAGGACCCACTCGCGTCCCCAAAATATACCAAGATGAGCTCCCTTCTGCCCAAAAGACAAGAGCAGCACCTCTCCTCCCCCAGACACAACAGCAACTGAAGCCAAAAACAGACCAGCAACTCTTCCCCACACCACAACAGTAACACACGCGTCCCCCCCCGACACGGTGCAGCAGCCACTCGGGTCCCCCCCGACACGGTGCAGCAGCCACTCAGGTCCCATCCCGACACGGTGCAGCAGCCACTCGGGTGCAGCAGCCACTCGGGTCCCATCCCGACACGGTGCAGGACCCACTCGCGTCCCCCCCCCGACACGGTGCAGGACCCACTCGCGCCCCCCGCTGACACTATGCAGCACCCACTCGCGTCCCCCCCGACACGGTTGAGCACCCACTCGCATCCCCAAAATATAGGAAGATGAGCTCCCTTCTCCGCAAAAGACAACAGCAGCACCTCTCCTCCCCCAGACACAACAGCAACTGAAGCCAAAAACAGACCAGCAACTCTTCCCCACACCACAACAGTAACACACGCGTCCCCCCCCGACACGGTGCAGCAGCCACTCGGGTCCCATCCCGACACGGTGCAGCAGCCACTCGGGTCCCCCGCCGACACGGTGCAGGACCCACTCGCGTCCCCCCCCGACACGGTGCAGGACCCACTCGCGTCTCCCCCCCGACACGGTGCAGGACCCACTCGCGTCCCACCCGACACGGTGCAGGACCCACTCGCGTCCCCCTCCGACACGGTGCAGCACCCACTCGCGTCCCCAAAATAGACCAGGATGAGCTCCCTTCTCCCCAAAAGATAACAGCAGCACCTCTCCTCCCCCAGACACAGCACCAACTGAAGCCAAAAACAGAGCAGCAACTCTTCCCCCACACCAGAACACTGACACTCGCATCCCCCCCCTACACAGGGGAGCAGCTACTCGCGTCCCCCCCCAACACAGGGGAGCAGCCACTCGCGTGTCCCCCCCGACACAGGGGAGCAGCCACTCGCGTCCCCAAAATATACCAGGACCAGCTCCCTTCTCCCCAAAAGACAACAGCAGCACCTCTCCTCCCCCAAACACAACAGCAACTGAAGCCAAAAACAGACCAGCAACTCTTCCCCACACCACAACAGTAACACACGCGTCCCCCCGCCCGACACGGTGCAGCAGCCACTCGGGTCCCCCCCGACACGGTGCAGCAGTCACTCGGGTCCCCCCCGACACGGTGCAGCAGCCACTCGGGTCCCCCCCGACACGGTGCAGCAGCCACTCGAGTCCCCCCCGACACGGTGCAGCAGCCACTCGGGTCCCCCCCGACACGGTGCAGCAGCCACTCGGGTCCCATCCCGACACGGTGCAGCAGCCACTCGCGTGCAGCAGCCACTCGGGTCCCCCACCGACACGGTGCAGGACCCACTCGCGTCCCCCCCCGACACGGTGCAGCACCCACTCGCGTCTCCCCCCCGACACGGTGCAGGACCCACTCGAGTCCCCCCCCGACACGGCGCAGCACCCACTCGCGTCCCCAAAATAGACCAGGATGAGCTCCCTTCTCCCCAAAAGATAACAGCAGCACCTCTCCTCCCCCAGACACAGCACCAACTGAAGCCAAAAACAGAGCAGCAACTCTTCCCCCACACCAGAACACTAACACACGCGTCCCCCCCGACATGGTGCAGCAGCCACTCGGGTCACCCCCGACACGGTGCAGCAGCCACTCGGGTCCCCCCCGACACGGTGCAGCAGCCACTCGGGTCCCACCCTGACACGGTGCAGAACCCACTCGGGTCCCCCCCGACACGGTGCAGCAGCCACTCGGGTCCCGCCCGACACGGTGCAGCAGCCACTCGGGTCCCACCCGACACGGTGCAGCAGCCACTCGGGTCCCATCCCGACACGGTGCAGCAGCCACTCGGGTGCAGCAGCCACTCGGGTGCAGCAGCCACTCGGGTCCCCCGCCGACACGGTGCAGGACCCACTCGCGTCCCCCCCCGACACGGTGCAGGACCCACTCGCGTCTCCCCCCCGACACGGTGCAGGACCCACTCGCGTCCCCCCCCGACACGGTGCAGGACCCACTCGTGTCCCCAAAATAGACCAGGATGAGCTCCCTTCTCCCCAAAAGATAACAGCAGCACCTCTCCTCCCCCAGACACAGCACCAACTGAAGCCAAAAACAGAGCAGCAACTCTTCCCTCACACCAGAACACTAACATTCACGTCCCCCCCCAACACAGGGGAGCAGCCACTCGCGTCCCCCCCGACACGGTGCAGCAGCCACTCGCGTGTCCCCCCCGACACGGTGCAGCAGCCACTCGGGTCCCCCCCGACACGGTGCAGCAGCCACTCAGGTCCCATCCCGACACGGTGCAGCAGCCACTCGGGTGCAGCAGCCACTCGGGTCCCCCGCCGACACGGTGCAGGACCCACTCGCGTCACCCCCCGACACGCTGCAGGACCCACTCGCGTCTCCGCCCCGACACGGTGCAGCAGCCACTCGGGTCCCCCCCGACACGGTGCAGCAGCCACTCGGGTCCCATCCCGACACGGTGCAGCAGCCACTCGGGTCCCATCCCGACACGGTGCAGCAGCCACTCGGGTCCCATCCCGACACGGTGCAGCAGCCACTCGGGTCCCGCGCCGAAACGGTGCAGCAGCCACTCGGGTCCCGCGCCAACACGGTGCAGGACCCACTCGCGTCTCCCCCCCGACACGGTGCAGGACCCACTCGCGTCCCCAAAATAGACCAGGATGAGCTCCCTTCTCCCCAAACGATAACAGCAGCACCTCTCCTCCCCCAGACACAACAGCAACTGAAGCCAAAAACAGACCAGCAACTCTTCCCCCACACCAGAACACTAACACTCGCGTCCCCCCCCAACACAGGGGAGCAGCCACTCGCGTCCCCCCCCAACACAGGGGAGCAGCCACTCGCGTCCCCCCCCAACACAGGGGAGCAGCCACTCGCGTCCCCCCCCAACACAGGGGAGCAGCCACTCGCGTCCCACCCCAACACAGGGGAGCAGCCACTCGCGTCCCACCCCAACACAGGGGAGCAGCCACTCGCGTGTCGACCCCGACACGGTGCAGCACCCACTCGCGTCCCCAAAATATACCAGGACCAGCTCCCTTCTCCCCAAAAGACAACAGCAGCACCTCTCCTCCCCCAAACACAACAGCAACTGAAGCCAAAAACAGACCAGCAACTCTTCCCCACACCACAACAGTAACACACGCGTCCCCCCCCGACACGGTGCACCAGCCACTCGGGTCCCCCCTGACACGGTGCAGCAGCCACTCGGGTCCCATCCCGACACGGTGCAGCAGCCACTCGGGTGCAGCAGCCACTCGGGTGCAGCAGCCACTCGGGTCCCCCGCCGACACGGTGCAGGACCCACTCGCGTCCCCCCCCGACACGGTGCAGGACCCACTCGCGTCTCCCCCCCGACACGGTGCAGGACCCACTCGCGTCCCCCCCCGACACGGTGCAGGACCCACTCGTGTCCCCAAAATAGACCAGGATGAGCTCCCTTCTCCCCAAAAGATAACAGCAGCAGCTCTCCTCCCCCAGACACAGCACCAACTGAAGCCAAAAACAGAGCAGCAACTCTTCCCCCACACCAGAACACTAACACTCACGTCCCCCCCCAACACAGGGGAGCAGCCACTCGCGTGTCCCCCCCGACACGGTGCAGCAGCCACTCGGGTCCCCCCCGACACGGTGCAGCAGCCACTCGGGTCCCCCCCGACACGGTGCAGCAGCCACTCGGGTCCCATCCCGACACGGTGCAGCAGCCACTCGGGTGCAGCAGCCACTCGGGTCCCCCGCCGACACGGTGCAGGACCCACTCGCGTCCCCCCCCGACACGCTGCAGGACCCACTCGCGTCTCCGCCCCGACACGGTGCAGCAGCCACTCGGGTCCCCCCCGACACGGTGCAGCAGCCACTCGGGTCCCATCCCGACACGGTGCAGCAGCCACTCGGGTCCCGCGCCGACACGGTGCAGCAGCCACTCGGGTCCCGCGCCGACACGGTGCAGCAGCCACTCGGGTCCCGCGCCGACACGGTGCAGGACCCACTCGCGTCTCCCCCCCGACACGGTGCAGGACCCACTCGCGTCCCCAAAATAGACCAGGATGAGCTCCCTTCTCCCCAAATGATAACAGCAGCACCTCTCCTCCCCCAGACACAACAGCAACTGAAGCCAAAAACAGACCAGCAACTCTTCCCCCACACCAGAACACTAACACTCGCGTCCCCCCCCAACACAGGGGAGCAGCCACTCGCGTCCCCCCCCAACACAGGGGAGCAGCCACTCGCGTCCCCCCCCAACACAGGGGAGCAGCCACTCGCGTCCCCCCCCAACACAGGGGAGCAGCCACTCGCGTCCCCCCCCAACACAGGGGAGCAGCCACTCGCGTGTCCCCCCAACACAAGGGAGCAGCCACTCGCGTGTCCCCCCCGACACGGTGCAGCAGCCACTCGCGTGTCGACCCCGACACGGTGCAGCACCCACTCGCGTCCCCAAAATATACCAGGACCAGCTCCCTTCTCCCCAAAAGACAACAGCAGCACCTCTCCTCCCCCAAACACAACAGCAACTGAAGCCAAAAACAGACCAGCAACTCTTCCCCACACCACAACAGTAACACACGCGTCCCCCCCCAACACGGTGCAGCAGCCACTCGGGTCCCATCCCGACACGGTGCAGCAGCCACTCAGGTCCCCCCCGACACGGTGCAGCAGCCACTCGGGTCCCATCCCGACACGGTGCAGCAGCCACTCGGGTGCAGCAGCCACTCGGGTCCCCCGCCGACACGGTGCAGGACCCACTCGCGTCCCCCCCCGACACGGTGCAGGACCCACTCGCGTCTCCCCCCCGACACGGTGCAGGACCCACTCGCGTCCCCCCCCGACACGGTGCAGGACCCACTCGCGTCCCCCCCCAACACGGTGCAGCACCCACTCGCGTCCCCAAGATAGACCAGGATGAGCTCCCTTCTCCCCAAAAGATAACAGCAGCACCTCTCCTCCCCCAGACACAGCACCAACTGAAGCCAAAAACAGAGCAGCAACTCTTCCCCCACACGAGAACACTAACACTCGCGTCCCCCCCCAACACAGGGGAGCAGCCACTCGCGTCCCCCCCCAACACAGGGGAGCAGCCACTCGCGTGTCCCCCCCGACACAGGGTAGCAGCCACTCGCGTGTCCCCCCCGACACAGGGTAGCAGCCACTCGCGTGTCCCCCCCGACACGGTGCAGCACCCACTCGCGTCCCCAAAATATACCAGGACCACCTCCCTTCTCCCCAAAAGACAACAGCAGCACCTCTCCTCCCCCAAACACAACAGCAACTGAAGCCAAAAAAAGACCAGCAACTCTTCCCCACACCACAACAGTAACACACGCGTCCCCCCCCCGACACAGTGCAGCAGCCACTCGGGTCCCCCCCGACACGGTGCAGCAGCCACTCGGGTCCACCCCGACACGGTGCAGGACCCACTCGCGTCCCCCCCCGACACGGTGCAGGACCCACTCGCGTCCCCCCCCGACACGGTGCAGCACCCACTCGCGTCCCCCCCCGACACGGTGCAGGACCCACTCGCGTCCCCCCCCGACACGGTGCAGCACCCACTCGCGTCCCCCCCCGACACGGTGCAGCACCCACTCGCGTCCCCCTCCGACACGGTGCAGCAGCCACTCGGATCCCCAAAATAGACGAGGACCAGCTCCCTTCTCCCCAAAAGACAACAGCAGCACCTCTCCTCCCCCAGACACAGCACCAACTGAAGCCAAAAACAGAGCAGCAACTCTTCCCCCACACCAGAACACTAACACTCGCGTCCCCCCCCAACACAGGGGAGCAGCCACTCGCGTCCCTCCCCGACACGGTGCAGCAGCCACTCGCGTGTCCCCCGCGACACGGTGCAGCAGCCACTCGCGTCCCCCCCCAACACAGGGGAGCAGCCACTCGCGTCCCCCCCCGACACGGTGCAGCAACCACTCGCGTGTCCCCCCCGACACGATGCAGCAGCCACTCGCGTCCCCAAAATATACCAGGACCAGCTCCCTTCTCCCCAAAAGACAACAGCAGCACCTCTCCTCCCCCAAACACAACAGCAACTGAAGCCAAAAACAGACCAGCAACTCTTCCCCACACCACAACAGTAACACACGCGTCCCCCCCCGACACGGTGCAGCAGCCACTCGGGTCCCATCCCGACACGGTGCAGCAGCCACTCGGGTCCCCCGCCGACACGGTGCAGGACCCACTCGCGTCCCCCCCCGACACGGTGCAGGACCCACTCGCGTCTCCCCCCCGACACGGTGCAGCACCCACTCGCATCCCCCCCCGACACGGTGCAGGACCCACTCGCGTCCCCCTCCGACACGGTGCAGCACCCACTCGCGTCCCCAAAATAGACCAGGATGAGCTCCCTTCTCCCCAAAAGATAACAGCAGCACCTCTCCTCCCCCAGACACAGCACCAACTGAAGCCAAAAACAGAGCAGCAACTCTTCCCCCACACCAGAACACTGACACTCGCATCCCCCCCCAACACAGGGGAGCAGCCACTCGCGTGTCCCCCCCCAACACAGGGGAGCAGCCACTCGCGTGTCCCCCCCGACACAGGGGAGCAGCCACTCGCGTCCCCAAAATATACCAGGACCAGCTCCCTTCTCCCCAAAAGACAACAGCAGCACCTCTCCTCCCCCAAACACAACAGCAACTGAAGCCAAAAACAGACCAGCAACTCTTCCCCACACCACAACAGTAACACACGCGTCCCCCCGCCCGACACGGTGCAGCAGCCACTCGGATCCCCCCCGACACGGTGCAGCAGTCACTCGGGTCCCCCCCGACACGGTGCAGCAGCCACTCGGGTCCCCCCCGACACGGTGCAGCAGCCACTCGGGTCCCCCCCGACACGGTGCAGCAGCCACTCGGGTCCCATCCCGACACGGTGCAGCAGCCACTCGGGTGCAGCAGCCACTCGGGTCCCCCACCGACACGGTGCAGGACCCACTCGCGTCCCCCCCCGACACGTTGCAGCACCCACTCGCGTCTCCCCCCCGACACGGTGCAGGACCCACTCGAGTCCCCCCCCGACACGGCGCAGCACCCACTCGCGTCCCCAAAATAGACCAGGATGAGCTCCCTTCTCCCCAAAAGATAACAGCAGCACCTCTCCTCCCCCAGACACAGCACCAACTGAAGCCAAAAACAGAGCAGCAACTCTTCCCCCACACCAGAACACTAACACATGCGTCCCCCCCGACACGGTGCAGCAGCCACTCGGGTCCCCCCCGACACGGTGCAGCACCCATTCTGGTCCCCCCCGACACGGTGCAGCAGCCACTCGCGTCCCACCCTGACACGGTGCAGAACCCACTCGGGTCCCCCCCGACACGGTGCAGCAGCCACTCGGGTCCCCCCCGACACAGTGCAGCAGCCACTCGGGTCCCCCCCGACACGGTGCAGCAGCCACTCGGGTCCCCCCCGACACGGTGCAGCACCCACTCGCGTCCCCCCCGACACGGTGCAGCACCCACTCGCGTCCCCCCCGACACGGTGCAGCAGCTACTCGGGTCCCCCCCGACACGGTGCAGCAGCCACTCGGGTCCCCCCCGACACGGTGCAGCAGCCACTCGGGTCCCCCCCGACACGGTGCAGCAGCCACTCGGGTCCCCCAGACACGGTGCAGCAGCCACTCGGGTCCCCCCAGACACGGTGCAGCAGCCACTCACGTCCACCCCCAGACACGGTGCAACAGCCACTCGCGTCCTCCCCCAGACACGGTGCAACAGCCACTCGCATTCCCCCCCGACACGGTGCAGCAGCCACTCGCGTCCCCCCCGACATGGTGCAGCACCCACTCGCGTCCCCCCCAGACACAGTGCAGCAGCCACTCGCGTCCCCCCCCCCGACACGGTGGAGCACCCACTCGCATCCCCAAAATATAGCAAGATGAGCTCCCTTCTCCCCAAAAGACAACAGCAGCACCTCTCCTCCCCCAAACACAACAGGAACTGAAGCCAAAAAACAGACCAGCAACTCTTCCCCCACACCAGAACAGTAACACACGCATCCCCCCCGACATGGTGCAGGACCCACTCGCGTCCCCCCCCGACACGGTGCAGCACCCACTCGGGTCCCATCCCGACACGGTGCAGCAGCCACTCGGGTCCCCCGCCGACACGGTGCAGCAGCCACTCGGGTCCCCCGCCGACACGGTGCAGGACCCACTCGCGTCCCCCCCCGACACGGTGCAGGACCCACTCGCGTCCCCCCCCGACACGGTGCAGGACCCACTCGCGTCCCCCCCCGACACGGTGCAGCACCCACTCGCGTCCCCAAAATAGAGCAGGATGAGCTCCCTTCTCCCCAAAAGATAACAGCAGCACCTCTCCTCCCCCAGACACAGCACCAACTGAAGCCAAAAACAGAGCAGCAACTGTTCCCCCACACCAGAACACTGACACTCGCATCCTCCCCCAACACAGGGGAGCAGCCACTCGCGTCCCCCCCCAACACAGGGGAGCAGCCACTCGCGTGTCCCCCCCCAACACAGGGGAGCAGCCACTCGCGTGTCCCCCCCGACACAGGGGAGCAGCCACTCGCGTCCCCAAAATATACCAGGACCAACTCCCTTCTCCCCAAAAGACAACAGCAGCACCTCTCCTCCCCCAAACACAACAGCAACTGAAGCCAAAAACAGACCAGCAACTCTTCCCCACACCACAACAGTAACACACGCGTCCCCCCGCCCGACACGGTGCAGCAGCCACTCGGGTCCCCCCCGACACGGTGCAGCAGTCACTCGGGTCCCCCCCGACACGGTGCAGCAGCCACTCGGGTCCCCCCCGACACGGTGCAGCAGCCACTCGGGTCCCATCCCGACACGGTGCAGCAGCCACTCGGGTGCAGCAGCCACTCGGGTGCAGCAGCCACTCGGGTCCCCCCCGACACGGTGCAGCAGCCACTCGGGTCCCCCCCGACACGGTGCAGCAGCCACTCGGGTCCCCCCAGACACGGTGCAGCAGCCACTCGGGTCCCCCCAGACACGGTGCAGCAGCCACTCACGTCCACCCCCAGACACGGTGCAACAGCCACTCGCGTCCTCCCCCAGACACGGTGCAACAGCCACTCGCATTCCCCCCCGACACGGTGCAGCAGCCACTCGGGTCCCCCCCGAAACGGTGCAGCAGCCACTCGGGTCCCCCCCGACACGGTGCAGCACCCACTCGGGTCCCCCCCGACACGGTGCAGCACCCACTCGGGTCCCCCCCGACACGGTGCAGCACCCACTCCCGTGTCCCCCGACACGGTGCAGCACCCAGTCGCGTGTCCCCCGACACGGTGCAGCACCCACTCGCGTGTCCCCCGACACGGTGCAGTACCCACTCGCGTGTCCCCCGACACGGCGCAGCACCCACTCGCGTGTCCCCCGACACGGTGCAGCACCCACTCGGGTCCCCCCCAGACACGGTGCAGCAGCACCCACTCGCGTGTCCCCCGACACGGCGCAGCACCCACTCGCGTGTCCCCCGACACGGTGCAGCACCCACTCGGGTCCCCCCCAGACACGGTGCAGCAGCCACTCGGGTCCCCCCCAGACACGGTGCAGCAGCCACTCGCGTCCACCCCCAGACACGGTGCAACAGCCACTCGCGTCCCCCCCCAGTCACACTGCAGCAGCCACTCACATTCCCCCCCGACACGGTGCAGCAGCCACTCGCGTCCCCCCCGACATGGTGCAGCACCCACTCGCGTCCCCCCCCAGACACGCTGCAGCACCCACTCGCGTCCCCCCCCAGACACAGTGCAGCAGCCACTCGCGTCCCCCCCCCCGACACGGTGGAGCACCCACTCGCATCCCCAAAATATAGCAAGATGAGCTCCCTTCTCCCCAAAAGACAACAGCAGCACCTCTCCTCCCCCAAACACAACAGGAACTGAAGCCAAAAAACAGACCAGCAACTCTTCCCCACACCAGAACAGTAACACACGCATCCCCCCCGACATGGTGCAGCAGCCACTCGCGTCCCCCCCGACACGGTGCAGCAGCCACTCGCGTCCCCCCCCAGACACGGTGCAGCACCCACTCACGTCCCCCCCCCGACACGGTGCAGCAGCCACTCGCGTCCCATCCCGACACGGTGGAGCACCACTCGCGTCCCCCGCCAACACGGTGCAGCAGCCACTCGCGTCTCCCCCCCGACATGGGGCAGGACCCACTCGCGTCCCCAAAATATACCAAGATGAGCTCCCTTCTGCCCAAAAGACAAGAGCAGCACCTCTCCTCCCCCAGACACAACAGCAACTGAAGCCAAAAACAGACCAGCAACTCTTCCCCACACCACAACAGTAACACACGCGTCCCCCCCCGACACGGTGCAGCAGCCACTCGGGTCCCCCCCGACACGGTGCAGCAGCCACTCAGGTCCCATCCCGACACGGTGCAGCAGCCACTCGGGTGCAGCAGCCACTCGGGTCCCATCCCGACACGGTGCAGGACCCACTCGCGTCCCCCCCCCGACACGGTGCAGGACCCACTCGCGCCCCCCGCTGACACTATGCAGCACCCACTCGCGTCCCCCCCGACACGGTTGAGCACCCACTCGCATCCCCAAAATATAGGAAGATGAGCTCCCTTCTCCCCAAAAGACAACAGCAGCACCTCTCCTTCCCCAGACACAACAGCAACTGAAGCCAAAAACAGACCAGCAACTCTTCCCCACACCACAACAGTAACACACGCGTCCCCCCCCGACACGGTGCAGCAGCCACTCGGGTCCCATCCCGACACGGTGCAGCAGCCACTCGGGTCCCCCGCCGACACGGTGCAGGACCCACTCGCGTCCCCCCCCGACACGGTGCAGGACCCACTCGCGTCTCCCCCCCGACACGGTGCAGGACCCACTCGCGTCCCCCCCCCGACACGGCGCAGCACCCACTCGCGTCCCCCTCCGACACGGTGCAGGACCCACTCGCGTCCCCAAAATAGACCGGGATGAGCTCCCTTCTCCCCAAAAGATAACAGCAGCACCTCTCCTCCCCCAGACACAACAGCAACTGAAGCCAAAAACAGAGCAGCAACTCTTCCCCCACACCAGAACACTAACACTCGCGTCCCCCCCCAACACAGGGGAGCAGCCACTCGCGTCCCCGCCGACACGGTGCAGCAGCCACTCGCGTCTCCCCCCCGACACGGTGCAGCACCCACTCGTGTCCCCAAAATATACCAGGACCAGCAGCCTTCTCCCCAAAAGACAACAGCAGCACCTCTCCTCCCCCAGACACAACAGCAACTGAAGCCAAAAACAGACCAGCAACTCTTCCCCACACCACAACAGTAACACACGCGTCCCCCCCCGACACGGTGCAGCAGCCACTCGGGTCCCATCCCGACGCAGTGCAGCAGCCACTCGGGTCCCCCGCCGACACGGTGCAGGACCCACTCGCGTCCCCCCCCGACACGGTGCAGGACCCACTCGCGTCTCCCCCCCGACACGGTGCAGGACCCACTCGCGTCCCCCCCCGACACGGTGCAGGACCCACTCGCATCCCCCTCCGACACGGTGCAGGACCCACTCGCGTCCCCAAAATAGACCGGGATGAGCTC
Source organism: Aptenodytes patagonicus (assembly GCF_965638725.1). Lineage (NCBI taxonomy): Eukaryota > Metazoa > Chordata > Aves > Sphenisciformes > Spheniscidae > Aptenodytes > Aptenodytes patagonicus. Next base: position 45,663 of record NW_027472133.1, on the reverse strand, counting down.
CCTTCTCCCCAAAAGATAACAGCAGCACCTCTCCTCCCCCAAACACAACAGCAACTGAAGCCAAAAACAGAGCAGCAACTCTTCCCCACACCACAACGGTAACACATGCGTCCCCCCGCCCGACACGGTGCAGCAGCCACTCGGGTCCCCCCCGACACGGTGCAGCAGTCACTCGGGTCCCCCCCGACACGGTGCAGCAGTCACTCGGGTCCCCCCCGACACGGTGCAGCAGCCACTCGGGTCCCCCCCGACACGGTGCAGCAGCCACTCGGGTCCCATCCCGACACGGTGCAGCAGCCACTCGCGTGCAGCAGCCACTCGGGTCCCCCACCGACACGGTGCAGGACCCACTCGCGTCCCCCCCCGACACGGTGCAGCACCCACTCGCGTCTCCCCCCCGACACGGTGCAGGACCCACTCGAGTCCCCCCCCGACACGGCGCAGCACCCACTCGCGTCCCCAAAATAGACCAGGATGAGCTCCCTTCTCCCCAAAAGATAACAGCAGCACCTCTCCTCCCCCAGACACAGCACCAACTGAAGCCAAAAACAGAGCAGCAACTCTTCCCCCACACCAGAACACTAACACACGCGTCCCCCCCGACACGGTGCAGCAGCCACTCGGGTCCCCCCCGACACGGTGCAGCAGCCACTCGGGTCCCCCCCGACACGGTGCAGCAGTCACTCGGGTCCCACCCTGACACGGTGCAGAACCCACTCGGGTCCCCCCCGACACGGTGCAGCAGCCACTCGGGTCCCGCCCGACACGGTGCAGCAGCCACTCGGGTCCCGCCCGACACGGTGCAGCAGCCACTCGGGTCCCATCCCGACACGGTGCAGCAGCCACTCGGGTGCAGCAGCCACTCGGGTGCAGCAGCCACTCGGGTCCCCCGCCGACACGGTGCAGGACCCACTCGCGTCCCCCCCCGACACGGTGCAGGACCCACTCGCGTCTCCCCCCCGACACGGTGCAGCACCCACTCGTGTCCCCAAAATATACCAGGACCAGCAGCCTTCTCCCCAAAAGACAACAGCAGCACCTCTCCTCCCCCAAACACAACAGCAACTGAAGCCAAAAACAGACCAGCAACTCTTCCCCACACCACAACAGTAACACACGCGTCCCCCCCCGACACGGTGCAGCACCCACTCGGGTCCCATCCCGACACGGTGCAGCAGCCACTCGGGTCCCCCGCCAACACGGTGCAGGACCCACTCGCGTCCCCCCCCGACATGGTGCAGGACCCACTCGCGTCTCCCCCCCGACACGGTGCAGGACCCACTCGCGTCCCCCCCCGACACGGTGCAGGACCCACTCGCATCCCCCTCCGACACGGTGCAGGACCCACTCGCGTCCCCCCCCGACATGGTGCAGGACCCACTCGCGTCTCCCCCCCGACACGGTGCAGGACCCACTCGCGTCCCCCCCCGACACGGTGCAGGACCCACTCGCGTCCCCCCCCGACACGGTGCAGCAGCCACTCGGGTCCCCCGCCGACACGGTGCAGCAGCCACTCGGGTCCCCCGCCAACACGGTGCAGGACCCACTCGCGTCCCCCCCCGACATGGTGCAGGACCCACTCGCGTCTCCCCCCCGACACGGTGCAGGACCCACTCGCGTCCCCCCCCGACACGGTGCAGGACCCACTCGCGTCCCCCTCCGACACGGTGCAGGACCCACTCGCGTCCCCAAAATAGACCGGGATGAGCTCCCTTCTCCCCAAAAGGTAACAGCAGCACGTCTCCTCCCCCAGACACAGCACCAACTGAAGCCAAAAACAGAGCAGCAACTCTTCCCCCACACCAGAACACTGACACTCGCATCCCCCCCCAACACAGGGGAGCAGCCACTCGCGTCCCCCCCCAACACAGGGGAGCAGCCACTCGCGTGTCCCCCCCGACACAGGGGAGCAGCCACTCGCGTCCCCAAAATATACCAGGACCAGCTCCCTTCTCCCCAAAAGACAACAGCAGCACCTCTCCTCCCCCAAACACAACAGCAACTGAAGCCAAAAACAGACCAGCAACTCTTCCCCACACCACAACAGTAACACACGCGTCCCCCCGCCCGACACGGTGCAGCAGCCACTCGGGTCCCGCCCGACACGGTGCAGCAGTCACTCGGGTCCCCCCCGACACGGTGCAGCAGCCACTCGGGTCCCCCCCGACACGGTGCAGCAGCCACTCGGGTCCCCCCCGACACGGTGCAGCAGCCACTCGGGTCCCCCCCGACACGGTGCAGCAGCCACTCGGGTCCCCCCCGACACGGTGCAGCAGCCACTCGGGTCCCACCCTGACACGGTGCAGAACCCACTCGGGTCCCCCCCGACACGGTGCAGCAGCCACTCGGGTCCCGCCCGACACGGTGCAGCAGCCACTCGGGTCCCCCCCGACACGGTGCAGCAGCCACTCGGGTCCCATCCCGACACGGTGCAGCAGCCACTCGGGTGCAGCAGCCACTCGGGTCCCCCGCCGACACGGTGCAGGACCCACTCGCGTCCCCCCCCGACACGGTGCAGGACCCACTCGCGCCTCCCCCCCGACACGGTGCAGGACCCACTCGCGTCCCCCCCCGACACGGTGCAGGACCCACTCGTGTCCCCAAAATAGACCAGGATGAGCTCCCTTCTCCCCAAAAGATAACAGCAGCACCTCTCCTCCCCAAGACACAGCACCAACTGAAGCCAAAAACAGAGCAGCAACTCTTCCCCCACACCAGAACACTAACACTCACGTCCCCCCCCCAACACAGGGGAGCAGCCACTCGCGTCCCCCCCGACACGGTGCAGCAGCCACTCGCGTGTCCCCCCCGACACGGTGCAGCAGCCACTCGGGTCCCCCCCGACACGGTGCAGCAGCCACTCAGGTCCCATCCCGACACGGTGCAGCAGCCACTCGGGTGCAGCAGCCACTCGGGTCCCCCGCCGACACGGTGCAGGACCCACTCGCGTCCCCCCCCGACACGCTGCAGGACCCACTCGCGTCTCCGCCCCGACACGGTGCAGCAGCCACTCGGGTCCCATCCCGACACGGTGCAGCAGCCACTCGGGTCCCCCGCCAACACGGTGCAGGACCCACTCGCGTCCCCCCCCGACATGGTGCAGGACCCACTCGCGTCTCCCCCCCGACACGGTGCAGGACCCACTCGCGTCCCCCCCCGACACGGTGCAGGACCCACTCGCATCCCCCTCCGACACGGTGCAGGACCCACTCGCGTCCCCAAAATAGACCGGAATGAGCTCCCTTCTCCCCAAAAGGTAACAGCAGCACGTCTCCTCCCCCAGACACAGCACCAACTGAAGCCAAAAACAGAGCAGCAACTCTTCCCCCACACCAGAACACTGACACTCGCATCCCCCCCCAACACAGGGGAGCAGCCACTCGCGTCCCCCCCCAACACAGGGGAGCAGCCACTCGCGTGTCCCCCCCGACACAGGGGAGCAGCCACTCGCGTCCCCAAAATATACCAGGACCAGCTCCCTTCTCCCCAAAAGACAACAGCAGCACCTCTCCTCCCCCAAACACAACAGCAACTGAAGCCAAAAACAGACCAGCAACTCTTCCCCACACCACAACAGTAACACACGCGTCCCCCCGCCCGACACGGTGCAGCAGCCACTCGGGTCCCGCCCGACACGGTGCAGCAGTCACTCGGGTCCCCCCCGACACGGTGCAGCAGCCACTCGGGTCCCCCCCGACACGGTGCAGCAGCCACTCGGGTCCCCCCCGACACGGTGCAGCAGCCACTCGGGTCCCCCCCGACACGGTGCAGCAGCCACTCGGGTCCCCCCCGACACGGTGCAGCAGCCACTCGGGTCCCACCCTGACACGGTGCAGAACCCACTCGGGTCCCCCCCGACACGGTGCAGCAGCCACTCGGGTCCCGCCCGACACGGTGCAGCAGCCACTCGGGTCCCTCCCGACACGGTGCAGCAGCCACTCGGGTCCCATCCCAACACGGTGCAGCAGCCACTCGGGTGCAGCAGCCACTCGGGTCCCCCGCCGACACGGTGCAGGACCCACTCGCGTCCCCCCCCGACACGGTGCAGGACCCACTCGCGTCTCCCCCCCGACACGGTGCAGGACCCACTCGCGTCCCCCCCCGACACGGTGCAGGACCCACTCGTGTCCCCAAAATAGACCAGGATGAGCTCCCTTCTCCCCAAAAGATAACAGCAGCACCTCTCCTCCCCCAGACACAGCACCAACTGAAGCCAAAAACAGAGCAGCAACTCTTCCCCCACACCAGAACACTAACACTCACGTCCCCCCCCCAACACAGGGGAGCAGCCACTCGCGTCCCCCCCGACACGGTGCAGCAGCCACTCGCGTGTCCCCCCCGACACGGTGCAGCAGCCACTCGGGTCCCCCCCGACACGGTGCAGCAGCCACTCAGGTCCCATCCCGACACGGTGCAGCAGCCACTCGGGTGCAGCAGCCACTCAGGTCCCCCGCCGACACGGTGCAGGACCCACTCGCGTCCCCCCCCGACACGCTGCAGGACCCACTCGCGTCTCCGCCCCGACACGGTGCAGCAGCCACTCGGGTCCCCCCCGACACGGTGCAGCAGCCACTCGGGTCCCATCCCAACACGGTGCAGCAGCCACTCGGGTCCCATCCCGACACGGTGCAGCAGCCACTCGGGTCCCATCCCGACACGGTGCAGCAGCCACTCGGGTCCCGCGCCGACACGGTGCAGCAGCCACTCGGGTCCCGCGCCGACACGGTGCAGCAGCCACTCGGGTCCCGCGCCAACACGGTGCAGGACCCACTCGCGTCTCCCCCCCGACACGGTGCAGGACCCACTCGCGTCCCCAAAATAGACCAGGATGAGCTCCCTTCTCCCCAAACGATAACAGCAGCACCTCTCCTCCCCCAGACACAACAGCAACTGAAGCCAAAAACAGACCAGCAACTCTTCCCCCACACCAGAACACTAACACTCGCGTCCCCCCCCAACACAGGGGAGCAGCCACTCGCGTCCCCCCCCAACACAGGGGAGCAGCCACTCGCGTCCCCCCCCAACACAGGGGAGCAGCCACTCGCGTCCCACCCCAACACAGGGGAGCAGCCACTCGCGTCCCACCCCAACACAGGGGAGCAGCCACTCGCGTGTGTCCCCCGACACGGTGCAGCAGCCACTCGCGTGTCGACCCCGACACGGTGCAGCACCCACTCGCGTCCCCAAAATATACCAGGACCAGCTCCCTTCTCCCCAAAAGACAACAGCAGCACCTCTCCTCCCCCAAACACAACAGCAACTGAAGCCAAAAACAGACCAGCAACTCTTCCCCACACCAAAACAGTAAAACACGCGTCCCCCCCCGACACGGTGCACCAACCACTCGGGTCCCCCCTGACACGGTGCAGTAGCCACTCGCATTCCCCCCCGACACGGTGCAGCAGCCACTCGCGTCCCCCCCGACATGGTGCAGCACCCACTCGCGTCCCCCCCCAGACACAGTGCAGCAGCCACTCGCGTCCCCCCCCCCCGACACGGTGGAGCACCCACTAGCATCCCCAAAATATAGCAAGAAGAGCTCCCTTCTCCCCAAAAGACAACAGCAGCACCTCTCATCCCCCAAACACAACAGGAACTGAAGCCAAAAAACAGACCAGCAACTCTTCCCCACACCAGAACAGTAACACACGCATCCCCCCCGACATGGTGCAGGACCCACTCGCGTCCCCCCCCGACACGGTGCAGCAGCCACTCGGGTCCCATCCCGACACGGTGCAGCAGCCACTCGGGTCCCCCGCCGACACGGTGCAGGACCCACTCGGGTCCCCCGCCGACACGGTGCAGGACCCACTCGCGTCCCCCCCCGACACGGTGCAGGACCCACTCGCGTCCCCCCCCGACACGGTGCAGGACCCACTCGCGTCCCCCCCCGACACAGTGCAGCACCCACTCGCGTCCCCAAAATAGACCAGGATGAGCTCCCTTCTCCCCAAAAGATAACAGCAGCACCTCTCCTCCCCCAGACACAGCACCAACTGAAGCCAAAAACAGAGCAGCAACTCTTCCCCCACACCAGAACACTGACACTCGCATCCCCCCCCAACACAGGGGAGCAGCCACTCGCGTCCCCCCCCAACACAGGGGAGCAGCCACTCGCGTGTCCCCCCCCAACACAGGGGAGCAGCCACTCGCGTGTCCCCCCCGACACAGGGGAGCAGCCACTCGCGTCCCCAAAATATACCAGGACCAACTCCCTTCTCCCCAAAAGACAACAGCAGCACCTCTCCTCCCCCAAACACAACAGCAACTGAAGCCAAAAACAGACCAGCAACTCTTCCCCACACCACAACAGTAACACACGCGTCCCCCCGCCCGACACGGTGCAGCAGCCACTCGGGTCCCCCCCGACACGGTGCAGCAGTCACTCGGGTCCCCCCCGACACGGTGCAGCAGCCACTCGGGTCCCCCCCGACACGGTGCAGCAGCCACTCGGGTCCCATCCCGACACGGTGCAGCAGCCACGCGGGTGCAGCAGCCACTCGGGTGCAGCAGCCACTCGGGTCCCCCACCGACACGGTGCAGGACCCACTCGCATCCCATCCCGACACGGTGCAGCACCCACTCGCGTCTCCCCCCCGACACGGAGCAGGACCCACTCGCGTCCCCCCCCGACACGGCGCAGCACCCACTCGCGTCCCCAAAATAGACCAGGATGAGCTCCCTTCTCCCCAAAAGATAACAGCAGCACCTCTCCTCCCCCAGACACAGCACCAACTGAAGCCAAAAACAGAGCAGCAACTCTTCCCCCACACCAGAACACTAACACACACGTCCCCCCCGACACGGTGCAGCAGCCACTCGGGTCCCCCCCGACACGGTGCAGCAGCCACTCGGGTCCCCCCCGACACGGTGCAGCAGCCACTCGGGTCCCCCCCGAAACGGTGCAGCAGCCACTCGGGTCCCCCCCGACACGGTGCAGCAGCCACTCGGGTCCCCCCCGACACGGTGCAGCAGCCACTCGCGTCCCACCCCGACACGGTGCAGAACCCACTCGGGTCCCCCCCGACACGGTGCAGCAGCCACTCGGGTCCCCCCCGACACGGTGCAGCAGCCACTCGGGTCCCCCCCGACACGGTGCAGCACCCACTCGGGTCCCCCCCGACACGGTGCAGCACCCACTCCCGTGTCCCCCGACACGGTGCAGCACCCACTCCCGTGTCCCCCGACACGGCGCAGCACCCACTCGCGTGTCCCCCGACACGGCGCAGCACCCACTCGCGTGTCCCCCGACACGGCGCAGCACCCACTCGCGTGTCCCCCGACACGGTGCAGCACCCACTCAGGTCCCCCCCAGACACGGTGCAGCAGCCACTCGGGTCCCCCCCAGACACGGTGCAGCAGCCACTCGCGTCCACCCCCAGACACGGTGCAACAGCCACTCGCGTCCCCCCCCAGTCACACTGCAGCAGCCACTCACATTCCCCCCCGACACGGTGCAGCAGCCACTCGCGTCCCCCCCGACATGGTGCAGCACCCACTCGCGTCCCCCCCCAGACACGCTGCAGCACCCACTCGCGTCCCCCCCCAGACATAGTGCAGCAGCCACTCGCGTCCCCCCCCCCCGACACGGTGGAGCACCCACTCGCATCCCCAAAATATAGCAAGATGAGCTCCCTTCTCCCCAAAAGACAACAGCAGCACCTCTCCTCCCCCAAACACAACAGCAACTGAAGCCAAAAAACAGACCAGCAACTCTTCCCCACACCAGAACAGTAACACACGCATCCCCCCCGACATGGTGCAGCAGCCACTCGCGTCCCCCCCGACACAGTGCAGCAGCCACTCGCGTCCCCCCCCAGACACGGTGCAGCACCCACTCGCGTCCCATCCCGACACGGTGGAGCACCACTCGCGTCCCCCGCCAACACGGTGCAGCAGCCACTCGCGTCTCCCCCCCGACATGGGGCAGGACCCACTCGCGTCCCCAAAATATACCAAGATGAGCTCCCTTCTGCCCAAAAGACAAGAGCAGCACCTCTCCTCCCCCAGACACAACAGCAACTGAAGCCAAAAACAGACCAGCAACTCTTCCCCACACCACAACAGTAACACACGCGTCCCCCCCCGACACGGTGCAGCAGCCACTCGGGTCCCCCCCGACACGGTGCAGCAGCCACTCAGGTCCCATCCCGACACGGTGCAGCAGCCACTCGGGTGCAGCAGCCACTCGGGTCCCCCGCCGACACGGTGCAGGACCCACTCGCGTCCCCCCCGACACGCTGCAGGACCCACTCGCGTCTCCGCCCCGACACGGTGCAGCAGTCACTCGGGTCCCCCCCGACACGGTGCAGCAGCCACTCGGGTCCCCCCCGACACGGTGCAGCAGCCACTCGGGTCCCATCCCGACACGGTGCAGCAGCCACTCGGGTCCCATCCCGACACGGTGCAGCAGCCACTCGGGTGCAGCAGCCACTCGGGTGCAGCAGCCACTCGGGTCCCCCACCGACACGGTGCAGGACCCACTCGCATCCCATCCCGACACGGTGCAGCACCCACTCGCGTCTCCCCCCCGACACGGAGCAGGACCCACTCGCGTCCCCCCCCGACACGGCGCAGCACCCACTCGCGTCCCCAAAATAGACCAGGATGAGCTCCCTTCTCCCCAAAAGATAACAGCAGCACCTCTCCTCCCCCAGACACAGCACCAACTGAAGCCAAAAACAGAGCAGCAACTCTTCCCCCACACCAGAACACTAACACACACGTCCCCCCCGACACGGTGCAGCAGCCACTCGGGTCCCCCCCGACACGGTGCAGCAGCCACTCGGGTCCCCCCCGACACGGTGCAGCAGCCACTCGGGTCCCCCCCGAAACGGTGCAGCAGCCACTCGGGTCCCCCCCGACACGGTGCAGCAGCCACTCGGGTCCCCCCCGACACGGTGCAGCAGCCACTCGCGTCCCACCCCGACACGGTGCAGAACCCACTCGGGTCCCCCCCGACACGGTGCAGCAGCCACTCGGGTCCCCCCCGACACGGTGCAGCAGCCACTCGGGTCCCCCCCGACACGGTGCAGCACCCACTCGGGTCCCCCCCGACACGGTGCAGCACCCACTCCCGTGTCCCCCGACACGGTGCAGCACCCACTCCCGTGTCCCCCGACACGGCGCAGCACCCACTCGCGTGTCCCCCGACACGGCGCAGCACCCACTCGCGTGTCCCCCGACACGGCGCAGCACCCACTCGCGTGTCCCCCGACACGGCGCAGCACCCACTCGCGTGTCCCCCGACACGGTGCAGCACCCACTCGGGTCCCCCCCAGACACGGTGCAGCAGCCACTCGGGTCCCCCCCAGACACGGTGCAGCAGCCACTCGCGTCCACCCCCAGACACGGTGCAACAGCCACTCGCGTCCCCCCCCAGTCACACTGCAGCAGCCACTCACATTCCCCCCCGACACGGTGCAGCAGCCACTCGCGTCCCCCCGACATGGTGCAGCACCCACTCGCGTCCCCCCCCAGACACGCTGCAGCACCCACTCGCGTCCCCCCCCAGACATAGTGCAGCAGCCACTCGCGTCCCCCCCCCCCGACACGGTGGAGCACCCACTCGCATCCCCAAAATATAGCAAGATGAGCTCCCTTCTCCCCAAAAGACAACAGCAGCACCTCTCCTCCCCCAAACACAACAGCAACTGAAGCCAAAAAACAGACCAGCAACTCTTCCCCACACCAGAACAGTAACACACGCATCCCCCCCGACATGGTGCAGCAGCCACTCGCGTCCCCCCCGACACGGTGCAGCAGCCACTCGCGTCCCCCCCCAGACACGGTGCAGCACCCACTCGCGTCCCATCCCGACACGGTGGAGCACCACTCGCGTCCCCCGCCAACACGGTGCAGCAGCCACTCGCGTCTCCCACCCGACATGGGGCAGGACCCACTCGCGTCCCCAAAATATACCAAGATGAGCTCCCTTCTGCCCAAAAGACAAGAGCAGCACCTCTCCTCCCCCAGACACAACAGCAACTGAAGCCAAAACAGACCAGCAACTCTTCCCCACACCACAACAGTAACACACGCGTCCCCCCCCGACACGGTGCAGCAGCCACTCGGGTCCCCCCCGACACGGTGCAGCAGCCACTCAGGTCCCATCCCGACACGGTGCAGCAGCCACTCGGGTGCAGCAGCCACTCGGGTCCCCCGCCGACACGGTGCAGGACCCACTCGCGTCCCCCCCCGACACGCTGCAGGACCCACTCGCGTCTCCGCCCCGACACGGTGCAGCAGCCACTCGGGTCCCCCCCGACACGGTGCAGCAGCCACTCGGGTCCCATCCCGACACGGTGCAGCAGCCACTCGGGTCCCATCCCGACACGGTGCAGCAGCCACTCGGGTCCCATCCCGACACGGTGCAGCAGCCACTCGGGTCCCGCGCCGACACGGTGCAGCAGCCACTCGGGTCCCGCGCCAACACGGTGCAGGACCCACTCGCGTCTCCCCCCCGACACGGTGCAGGACCCACTCGCGTCCCCAAAATAGACCAGGATGAGCTCCCTTCTCCCCAAACGATAACAGCAGCACCTCTCCTCCCCCAGACACAACAGCAACTGAAGCCAAAAACAGAGCAGCAACTCTTCCCCCACACCAGAACACTAACACACACGTCCCCCCCGACACGGTGCAGCAGCCACTCGGGTCCCCCCCGACACGGTGCAGCAGCCACTCGGGTCCCCCCCGACACGGTGCAGCAGCCACTCGGGTCCCCCCTGACACGGTGCAGCAGCCACTCGGGTCCCATCCCGACACGGTGCAGCAGCCACTCGGGTGCAGCACCCACTCGGGTGCAGCAGCCACTCGGGTCCCCCGCCGACACGGTGCAGGACCCACTCGCGTCCCCCCCCGACACGGTGCAGGACCCACTCGCGTCTCCCCCCCGACACGGTGCAGGACCCACTCGCGTCCCCCCCCGACACGGTGCAGGACCCACTCGTGTCCCCAAAATAGACCAGGATGAGCTCCCTTCTCCCCAAAAGATAACAGCAGCACCTCTCCTCCCCCAGACACAGCACCAACTGAAGCCAAAAACAGAGCAGCAACTCTTCCCCCACACCAGAACACTAACACATGCGTCCCCCCCCAACACAGGGGAGCAGCCACTCGCGTGTCCCCCCCGACACGGTGCAGCAGCCACTCGGGTCCCCCCCGACACGGTGCAGCAGCCACTCGGGTCCCATCCCGACACGGTGCAGCAGCCACTCGGGTGCAGCAGCCACTCGGGTCCCCCGCCGACACGGTGCAGGACCCACTCGCGTCCCCCCCCGACACGCTGCAGGACCCACTCGCGTCTCCGCCCCGACACGGTGCAGCAGCCACTCGGGTCCCCCCCGACACGGTGCAGCAGCCACTCGGGTCCCATCCCGACACGGTGCAGCAGCCACTCGGGTCCCATCCCGACACGGTGCAGCAGCCACTCGGGTCCCGCGCCGACACGGTGCAGCAGCCACTCGGGTCCCGCGCCGACACGGTGCAGCAGCCACTCGGGTCCCGCGCCGACACGGTGCAGGACCCACTCGCGTCTCCCCCCCGACACGGTGCAGGACCCACTCGCGTCCCCAAAATAGACCAGGATGAGCTCCCTTCTCCCCAAACGATAGCAGCACCTCTCCTCCCCCAGACACAACAGCAACTGAAGCCAAAAACAGACCAGCAACTCTTCCCCCACACCAGAACACTAACACTCGCGTCCCCCCCCAACACAGGGGAGCAGCCACTCGCGTCCCCCCCCAACACAGGGGAGCAGCCACTCGCGTCCCCCCCCAACACAGGGGAGCAGCCACTCGCGTCCCCCCCCAACACAGGGGAGCAGCCACTCGCGTCCCCCCCCAACACAGGGGAGCAGCCACTCGCGTCCCCCCCCAACACAGGGGAGCAGCCACTCGCGTCCCCCCCCAACACAGGGGAGCAGCCACTCGCGTGTCCCCCCAACACAAGGGAGCAGCCACTCGCGTTTCCCCCCCGACACGGTGCAGCAGCCACTCGCGTGTCGACCCCGACACGGTGCAGCACCCACTCGCGTCCCCAAAATATACCAGGACCAGCTCCCTTCTCCCCAAAAGACAACAGCAGCACCTCTCCTCCCCCAAACACAACAGCAACTGAAGCCAAAAACAGACCAGCAACTCTTCCCCACACCACAACAGTAACACACGCGTCCCCCCCCAACACGGTGCAGCAGCCACTCGGGTCCCATCCCGACACGGTGCAGCAGCCACTCAGGTCCCCCCCGACACGGTGCAGCAGCCACTCGCGTCCCCCCCAACACAGGGGAGCAGCCACTCGCGTCCCCCCCCAACACAGGGGAGCAGCCACTCGCATCCCACCCCAACACAGGGGAGCAGCCACTCGCGTGTGTCCCCCGACACGGTGCAGCAGCCACTCGCGTGTCGACCCCGACACGGTGCAGCACCCACTCGCGTCCCCAAAATATACCAGGACCAGCTCCCTTCTCCCCAAAAGACAACAGCAGCACCTCTCCTCCCCCAAACACAACAGCAACTGAAGCCAAAAACAGACCAGCAACTCTTCCCCACACCACAACAGTAACACACGCGTCCCTCCCCGACACGGTGCTCCAGCCACTCGGGTCCCCCCTGACACGGTGCAGCAGCCACTCGGGTCCCATCCCGACACGGTGCAGCAGCCACTCGGGTGCAGCACCCTCTCGGGTGCAGCAGCCACTGGGGTCCCCCGCCGACACGGTGCAGGACCCACTCGCGTCCCCCCCGACACGGTGCAGGACCCACTCGCGTCTCCCCCCCGACACGGTGCAGGACCCACTCGCGTCCCCCCCCGACACGGTGCAGGACCCACTCGTGTCCCCAAAATAGACCAGGATGAGCTCCCTTCTCCCCAAAAGATAACAGCAGCACCTCTCCTCCCCCAGACACAGCACCAACTGAAGCCAAAAACAGAGCAGCAACTCTTCCCCCACACCAGAACACTAACACTCACGTCCCCCCCCAACACAGGGGAGCAGCCACTCGCGTGTCCCCCCCGACACGGTGCAGCAGCCACTCGGGTCCCCCCCGACACGGTGCAGCAGCCACTCGGGTCCCATCCCGACACGGTGCAGCAGCCACTCGGGTCCCATCCCGACACGGTGCAGCAGCCACTCGGGTCCCATCCCGACACGGTGCAGCAGCCACTCGGGGTCCCGCGCCGACACGGTGCAGCAGCCACTCGGGTCCCGCGCCGACACGGTGCAGGACCCACTCGCGTCTCCCCCCCGACACGGTGCAGGACCCACTCGCGTCCCCAAAATAGACCAGGATGAGCTCCCTTCTCCCCAAACGATAGCAGCACCTCTCTCCCCCAGACACAACAGCAACTGAAGCCAAAAACAGACCAGCAACTCTTCCCCCACACCAGAACACTAACACTCGCGTCCCCCCCCAACACAGGGGAGCAGCCACTCGCGTCCCCCCCCAACACAGGGGAGCAGCCACTCGCGTCCCCCCCCAACACAGGGGAGCAGCCACTCGCGTCCCCCCCAACACAGGGGAGCAGCCACTCGCGTCCCCCCCCGACACGGTGCAGGACCCACTCGTGTCCCCAAAATAGACCAGGATGAGCTCCCTTCTCCCCAAAAGATAACAGCAGCACCTCTCCTCCCCAGACACAGCACCAACTGAAGTCAAAAACAGAGCAGCAACTCTTCCCCACACCAGAACACTAACACTCACGTCCCCCCCCAACACAGGGGAGCAGCCACTCGCGTGTCCCCCCCGACACGGTGCAGCAGCCACTCGGGTCCCCCCCGACACGGTGCAGCAGCCACTCGGGTCCCATCCCGACACGGTGCAGCAGCCACTCGGGTGCAGCAGCCACTCGGGTCCCCCGCCGACACGGTGCAGGACCCACTCGCGTCCCCCCCCGACACGCTGCAGGACCCACTCGCGTCTCCGCCCCGACACGGTGCAGCAGCCACTCGGGTCCCCCCCGACACGGTGCAGCAGCCACTCGGGTCCCATCCCGACACGGTGCAGCAGCCACTCGGGTCCCGCGCCGACACGGTGCAGCAGCCACTCGGGTCCCGCGCCGACACGGTGCAGCAGCCACTCGGGTCCCGCGCCGACACGGTGCAGGACCCACTCGCGTCTCCCCCCCGACACGGTGCAGGACCCACTCGCGTCCCCAAAATAGACCAGGATGAGCTCCCTTCTCCCCAAACGATAGCAGCACCTCTCCTCCCCCAGACACAACAGCAACTGAAGCCAAAAAACAGACCAGCAACTCTTCCCCCACACCAGAACACTAACACTCGCGTCCCCCCCCAACACAGGGGAGCAGCCACTCGCGTCCCCCCCCAACACAGGGGAGCAGCCACTCGCGTCCCCCCCCAACACAGGGGAGCAGCCACTCGCGTCCCCCCCCAACACAGGGGAGCAGCCACTCGCGTCCCCCCCCAACACAGGGGAGCAGCCACTCGCGTCCCCCCCAACACAGGGGAGCAGCCACTCGCGTGTCCCCCCAACACAAGGGAGCAGCCACTCGCGTGTCCCCCCCGACACGGTGCAGCAGCCACTCGCGTGTCGACCCCGACACGGTGCAGCACCCACTCGCGTCCCCAAAATATACCAGGACCAGCTCCCTTCTCCCCAAAAGACAACAGCAGCACCTCTCCTCCCCCAAACACAACAGCAACTGAAGCCAAAAACAGACCAGCAACTCTTCCCCACACCACAACAGTAACACACGCGTCCCCCCCCAACACGGTGCAGCAGCCACTCGGGTCCCATCCCGACACGGTGCAGCAGCCACTCAGGTCCCCCCCGACACGGTGCAGCAGCCACTCGGGTCCCATCCCGACACGGTGCAGCAGCCACTCGGGTGCAGCAGCCACTCGGGTCCCCCCCCGACACGGTGCAGGACCCACTCGCGTCCCCCCCCGACACGGTGCAGGACCCACTCGCGTCTCCCCCCCGACACGGTGCAGGACCCACTCGCGTCCCCCCCCGACACGGTGCAGGACCCACTCGCGTCCCCCCCCGACACGGTGCAGGACCCACTCGCGTCCCCCCCCAACACGGTGCAGCACCCACTCGCGTCCCCAAGATAGACCAGGATGAGCTCCCTTCTCCCCAAAAGATAACAGCAGCACCTCTCCTCCCCCAGACACAGCACCAACTGAAGCCAAAAACAGAGCAGCAACTCTTCCCCCACATGAGAACACTAACACTCGCGTCCCCCCCCAACACAGGGGAGCAGCCACTCGCGTCCCCCCCCAACACAGGGGAGCAGCCACTCGCGTGTCCCCCCCGACACAGGGTAGCAGCCACTCGCGTATCCCCCCCGACACAGGGTAGCAGCCACTCGCGTGTCCCCCCCGACACGGTGCAGCACCCACTCGCGTCCCCAAAATATACCAGGACCAGCTCCCTTCTCCCCAAAAGACAACAGCAGCACCTCTCCTCCCCCAAACACAACAGCAACTGAAGCCAAAAAAAGACCAGCAACTCTTCCCCACACCACAACAGTAACACACGCGTCCCCCCCCCGACACAGTGCAGCAGCCACTCGGGTCCCCCCCGACACGGTGCAGCAGCCACTCGGGTCCCCCCCGACACGGTGCAGCAGCCACTCGGGTCCCCAAAATAGACGAGGACCAGCTCCCTTCTCCCCAAAAGACAACAGCAGCACCTCTCCTCCCCCAGACACAGCACCAACTGAAGCCAAAAACAGAGCAGCAACTCTTCCCCCACACCAGAACACTAACACTCGCGTCCCCCCCCAACACAGGGGAGCAGCCACTCGCGTCCCACCCCGACACGGTGCAGCAGCCACTCGCGTGTCCCCCGCGACACGGTGCAGCAGCCACTCGCGTCCCCCCCCAACACAGGGGAGCAGCCACTCGCGTCCCCCCCCGACACGGTGCAGCAACCACTCGCGTGTCCCCCCCGACACGATGCAGCACCCACTCGCGTCCCCAAAATATACCAGGACCAGCTCCCTTCTCCCCAAAAGACAACAGCAGCACCTCTCCTCCCCCAAACACAACAGCAACTGAAGCCAAAAACAGACCAGCAACTCTTCCCCACACCACAACAGTAACACACGCGTCCCCCCCCGACACGGTGCAGCAGCCACTCGGGTCCCATCCCGACGCGGTGCAGCAGCCACTCGGGTCCCCCGCCGACACGGTGCAGGACCCACTCGCGTCCCCCCCCGACACGCTGCAGGACCCACTCGCGTCTCCCCCCCGACACGGTGCAGCAGCCACTCGGGTCCCCCCCGACACGGTGCAGCAGCCACTCGGGTCCCATCCCGACACGGTGCAGCAGCCACTCGGGTCCCATCCCGACACGGTGCAGCAGCCACTCGGGTCCCGCGCCGACACGGTGCAGCAGCCACTCGGGTCCCGCGCCGACACGGTGCAGCAGCCACTCGGGTCCCGCGCCGACACGGTGCAGGACCCACTCGCGTCTCCCCCCCGACACGGTGCAGGACCCACTCGCGTCCCCAAAATAGACCAGGATGAGCTCCCTTCTCCCCAAACGATAGCAGCACCTCTCCTCCCCCAGACACAACAGCAACTGAAGCCAAAAACAGACCAGCAACTCTTCCCCCACACCAGAACACTAACACTCGCGTCCCCCCCCAACACAGGGGAGCAGCCACTCGCGTCCCCCCCCAACACAGGGGAGCAGCCACTCGCGTCCCCCCCCAACACAGGGGAGCAGCCACTCGCGTCCCCCCCCAACACAGGGGAGCAGCCACTCGCGTCCCCCCCCAACACAGGGGAGCAGCCACTCGCGTCCCCCCCCAACACAGGGGAGCAGCCACTCGCGTCCCCCCCCAACACAGGGGAGCAGCCACTCGCGTGTCCCCCCAACACAAGGGAGCAGCCACTCGCGTGTCCCCCCCGACACGGTGCAGCAGCCACTCGCGTGTCGACCCCGACACGGTGCAGCACCCACTCGCGTCCCCAAAATATACCAGGACCAGCTCCCTTCTCCCCAAAAGACAACAGCAGCACCTCTCCTCCCCCAAACACAACAGCAACTGAAGCCAAAAACAGACCAGCAACTCTTCCCCACACCACAACAGTAACACACGCGTCCCCCCCCGACACGGTGCACCAGCCACTCGGGTCCCCCCTGACACGGTGCAGCAGCCACTCGGGTCCCATCCCGACACGGTGCAGCAGCCACTCGGGTGCAGCACCCACTCGGGTGCAGCAGCCACTCGGGTCCCCCGCCGACACGGTGCAGGACCCACTCGCGTCCCCCCCCGACACGGTGCAGGACCCACTCGCGTCTCCCCCCCGACACGGTGCAGGACCCACTCGCGTCCCCCCCCGACACGGTGCAGGACCCACTCGTGTCCCCAAAATAGACCAGGATGAGCTCCCTTCTCCCCAAAAGATAACAGCAGCACCTCTCCTCCCCCAGACACAGCACCAACTGAAGCCAAAAACAGAGCAGCAACTCTTCCCCACACCAGAACACTAACACTCACGTCCCCCCCCAACACAGGGGAGCAGCCACTCGCGTGTCCCCCCCGACACGGTGCAGCAGCCACTCGGGTCCCCCCCGACACGGTGCAGCAGCCACTCGGGTCCCATCCCGACACGGTGCAGCAGCCACTCGGGTCCCATCCCGACACGGTGCAGCAGCCACTCGGGTCCCGCGCCGACACGGTGCAGCAGCCACTCGGGTCCCGCGCCGACACGGTGCAGGACCCACTCGCGTCTCCCCCCCGACACGGTGCAGGACCCACTCGCGTCCCCAAAATAGACCAGGATGAGCTCCCTTCTCCCCAAACGATAGCAGCACCTCTCCTCCCCCAGACACAACAGCAACTGAAGCCAAAAACAGACCAGCAACTCTTCCCCCACACCAGAACACTAACACTCGCGTCCCCCCCCAACACAGGGGAGCAGCCACTCGCGTCCCCCCCCAACACAGGGGAGCAGCCACTCGCGTCCCCCCCCAACACAGGGGAGCAGCCACTCGCGTCCCCCCCCAACACAGGGGAGCAGCCACTCGCGTCCCCCCCCGACACGGTGCAGGACCCACTCGTGTCCCCAAAATAGACCAGGATGAGCTCCCTTCTCCCCAAAAGATAACAGCAGCACCTCTCCTCCCCCAGACACAGCACCAACTGAAGCCAAAAACAGAGCAGCAACTCTTCCCCCACACCAGAACACTAACACTCACGTCCCCCCCCAACACAGGGGAGCAGCCACTCGCGTGTCCCCCCCGACACGGTGCAGCAGCCACTCGGGTCCCCCCCGACACGGTGCAGCAGCCACTCGGGTCCCATCCCGACACGGTGCAGCAGCCACTCGGGTGCAGCAGCCACTCGGGTCCCCCGCCGACACGGTGCAGGACCCACTCGCGTCCCCCCCGACACGCTGCAGGACCCACTCGCGTCTCCGCCCCGACACGGTGCAGCAGCCACTCGGGTCCCCCCCGACACGGTGCAGCAGCCACTCGGGTCCCATCCCGACACGGTGCAGCAGCCACTCGGGTCCCATCCCGACACGGTGCAGCAGCCACTCGGGTCCCGCGCCGACACGGTGCAGCAGCCACTCGGGTCCCGCGCCGACACGGTGCAGCAGCCACTCGGGTCCCGCGCCGACACGGTGCAGGACCCACTCGCGTCTCCCCCCCGACACGGTGCAGGACCCACTCGCGTCCCCAAAATAGACCAGGATGAGCTCCCTTCTCCCCAAACGATAGCAGCACCTCTCCTCCCCCAGACACAACAGCAACTGAAGCCAAAAACAGACCAGCAACTCTTCCCCCACACCAGAACACTAACACTCGCGTCCCCCCCCAACACAGGGGAGCAGCCACTCGCGTCCCCCCCCAACACAGGGGAGCAGCCACTCGCGTCCCCCCCCAACACAGGGGAGCAGCCACTCGCGTCCCCCCCCAACACAGGGGAGCAGCCACTCGCGTCCCCCCCCAACACAGGGGAGCAGCCACTCGCGTCCCCCCCCAACACAGGGGAGCAGCCACTCGCGTGTCCCCCCAACACAAGGGAGCAGCCACTCGCGTGTCCCCCCCGACACGGTGCAGCAGCCACTCGCGTGTCGACCCCGACACGGTGCAGCACCCACTCGCGTCCCCAAAATATACCAGGACCAGCTCCCTTCTCCCCAAAAGACAACAGCAGCACCTCTCCTCCCCCAAACACAACAGCAACTGAAGCCAAAAACAGACCAGCAACTCTTCCCCACACCACAACAGTAACACACGCGTCCCCCCCCAACACGGTGCAGCAGCCACTCGGGTCCCATCCCGACACGGTGCAGCAGCCACTCAGGTCCCCCCCGACACGGTGCAGCAGCCACTCGGGTCCCATCCCGACACGGTGCAGCAGCCACTCGGGTGCAGCAGCCACTCGGGTCCCCCCCCGACACGGTGCAGGACCCACTCGCGTCCCCCCCCGACACGGTGCAGGACCCACTCGCGTCTCCCCCCCGACACGGTGCAGGACCCACTCGCGTCCCCCCCCGACACGGTGCAGGACCCACTCGCGTCCCCCCCCGACACGGTGCAGGACCCACTCGCGTCCCCCCCCAACACGGTGCAGCACCCACTCGCGTCCCCAAGATAGACCAGGATGAGCTCCCTTCTCCCCAAAAGATAACAGCAGCACCTCTCCTCCCCCAGACACAGCACCAACTGAAGCCAAAAACAGAGCAGCAACTCTTCCCCCACACGAGAACACTAACACTCGCGTCCCCCCCCAACACAGGGGAGCAGCCACTCGCGTCCCCCCCCAACACAGGGGAGCAGCCACTCGCGTGTCCCCCCCGACACAGGGTAGCAGCCACTCGCGTATCCCCCCCGACACAGGGTAGCAGCCACTCGCGTGTCCCCCCCGACACGGTGCAGCACCCACTCGCGTCCCCAAAATAGACCAGGACCAGCTCCCTTCTCCCCAAAAGACAACAGCAGCACCTCTCCTCCCCCAAACACAACAGCAACTGAAGCCAAAAAAAGACCAGCAACTCTTCCCCACACCACAACAGTAACACACGCGTCCCCCCCCCGACACAGTGCAGCAGCCACTCGGGTCCCCCCCGACACGGTGCAGCAGCCACTCGGGTCCCCCCCGACACGGTGCAGCAGCCACTCGGGTCCCCAAAATAGACGAGGACCAGCTCCCTTCTCCCCAAAAGACAACAGCAGCACCTCTCCTCCCCCAGACACAGCACCAACTGAAGCCAAAAACAGAGCAGCAACTCTTCCCCCACACCAGAACACTAACACTCGCGTCCCCCCCCAACACAGGGGAGCAGCCACTCGCGTCCCACCCCGACACGGTGCAGCAGCCACTCGCGTGTCCCCCGCGACACGGTGCAGCAGCCACTCGCGTCCCCCCCCAACACAGGGGAGCAGCCACTCGCGTCCCCCCCCGACACGGTGCAGCAACCACTCGCGTGTCCCCCCCGACACGATGCAGCACCCACTCGCGTCCCCAAAATATACCAGGACCAGCTCCCTTCTCCCCAAAAGACAACAGCAGCACCTCTCCTCCCCCAAACACAACAGCAACTGAAGCCAAAAACAGACCAGCAACTCTTCCCCACACCACAACAGTAACACACGCGTCCCCCCCCGACACGGTGCAGCAGCCACTCGGGTCCCATCCCGACGCGGTGCAGCAGCCACTCGGGTCCCCAAAATAGACCAGGATGAGCTCCCTTCTCCCCAAAAGACAACAGCAGCACCTCTCCTCCCCCAAACACAACAGCAACTGAAGCCAAAAACAGACCAGCAACTCTTCCCCACACCACAACAGTAACACACGCGTCCCCCCCCGACACGGTGCACCAGCCACTCGAGTCCCCCCTGACACGGTGCAGCAGCCACTCGGGTCCCATCCCGACACGGTGCAGCAGCCACTCGGGTGCAGCACCCACTCGGGTGCAGCAGCCACTCGGGTCCCCCGCCGACACGGTGCAGGACCCACTCGCGTCCCCCCCCGACACGGTGCAGGACCCACTCGCGTCTCCCCCCCGACACGGTGCAGGACCCACTCGCGTCCCCCCCCGACACGGTGCAGGACCCACTCGTGTCCCCAAAATAGACCAGGATGAGCTCCCTTCTCCCCAAAAGATAACAGCAGCAGCTCTCCTCCCCCAGACACAGCACCAACTGAAGCCAAAAACAGAGCAGCAACTCTTCCCCCACACCAGAACACTAACACTCACGTCCCCCCCCAACACAGGGGAGCAGCCACTCGCGTGTCCCCCCCGACACGGTGCAGCACCCACTCGGGTCCCCCCCGACACGGTGCAGCAGCCACTCGGGTCCCATCCCGACACGGTGCAGCAGCCACTCGGGTGCAGCAGCCACTCGTGTCCCCCGCCGACATGGTGCAGGACCCACTCGCGTCCCCCCCCGACACGCTGCAGGACCCACTCGCGTCTCCGCCCCGACACGGTGCAGCAGCCACTCGGGTCCCCCCCGACACGGTGCAGCAGCCACTCGGGTCCCATCCCGACACGGTGCAGCAGCCACTCGGGTCCCATCCCGACACGGTGCAGCAGCCACTCGGGTCCCGCGCCGACACGGTGCAGCAGCCACTCGGGTCCCGCGCCGACACGGTGCAGCAGCCACTCGGGTCCCGCGCCGACACGGTGCAGGACCCACTCGCGTCTCCCCCCCGACACGGTGCAGGACCCACTCGCGTCCCCAAAATAGACCAGGATGAGCTCCCTTCTCCCCAAACGATAACAGCAGCACCTCTCCTCCCCCAGACACAACAGCAACTGAAGCCAAAAACAGACCAGCAACTCTTCCCCCACACCAGAACACTAACACTCGCGTCCCCCCCCAACACAGGGGAGCAGCCACTCGCGTCCCCCCCCAACACAGGGGAGCAGCCACTCGCGTCCCCCCCAACACAGGGGAGCAGCCACTCGCGTGTCCCCCCAACACAAGGGAGCAGCCACTCGCGTGTCCCCCCCGACACGGTGCAGCAGCCACTCGCGTGTCGACCCCGACACGGTGCAGCACCCACTCGCGTCCCCAAAATATACCAGGACCAGCTCCCTTCTCCCCAAAAGACAACAGCAGCACCTCTCCTCCCCCAAACACAACAGCAACTGAAGCCAAAAACAGACCAGCAACTCTTCCCCACACCACAACAGTAACACAAGCGTCCCCCCCCAACACGGTGCAGCAGCCACTCGGGTCCCATCCCGACACGGTGCAGCAGCCACTCAGGTCCCCCCCGACACGGTGCAGCAGCCACTCGGGTCCCATCCCGACACGGTGCAGCAGCCACTCGGGTGCAGCAGCCACTCGGGTCCCCCGCCGACACGGTGCAGGACCCACTCGCGTCCCCCCCCGACACGGTGCAGGACCCACTCGCGTCTCCCCCCCGACACGGTGCAGGACCCACTCGCGTCCCCCCCCGACACGGTGCAGGACCCACTCGCGTCCCCCCCCGACACGGTGCAGGACCCACTCGCGTCCCCCCCCAACACGGTGCAGCACCCACTCGCGTCCCCAAGATAGACCAGGATGAGCTCCCTTCTCCCCAAAAGATAACAGCAGCACCTCTCCTCCCCCAGACACAGCACCAACTGAAGCCAAAAACAGAGCAGCAACTCTTCCCCCACACGAGAACACTAACACTCGCGTCCCCCCCCAACACAGGGGAGCAGCCACTCGCGTCCCCCCCCAACACAGGGGAGCAGCCACTCGCGTGTCCCCCCCGACACAGGGTAGCAGCCACTCGCGTATCCCCCCCGACACAGGGTAGCAGCCACTCGCGTGTCCCCCCCGACACGGTGCAGCACCCACTCGCGTCCCCAAAATAGACCAGGACCAGCTCCCTTCTCCCCAAAAGACAACAGCAGCACCTCTCCTCCCCCAAACACAACAGCAACTGAAGCCAAAAAAAGACCAGCAACTCTTCCCCACACCACAACAGTAACACACGCGTCCCCCCCCCGACACAGTGCAGCAGCCACTCGGGTCCCCCCCGACACGGTGCAGCAGCCACTCGGGTCCCCCCCGACACGGTGCAGCAGCCACTCGGGTCCCCAAAATAGACGAGGACCAGCTCCCTTCTCCCCAAAAGACAACAGCAGCACCTCTCCTCCCCCAGACACAGCACCAACTGAAGCCAAAAACAGAGCAGCAACTCTTCCCCCACACCAGAACACTAACACTCGCGTCCCCCCCCAACACAGGGGAGCAGCCACTCGCGTCCCACCCCGACACGGTGCAGCAGCCACTCGCGTGTCCCCCGCGACACGGTGCAGCAGCCACTCGCGTCCCCCCCCAACACAGGGGAGCAGCCACTCGCGTCCCCCCCCGACACGGTGCAGCAACCACTCGCGTGTCCCCCCCGACACGATGCAGCACCCACTCGCGTCCCCAAAATAGACCAGGACCAGCTCCCTTCTCCCCAAAAGACAACAGCAGCACCTCTCCTCCCCCAAACACAACAGCAACTGAAACCAAAAACAGACCAGCAACTCTTCCCCACACCACAACAGTAACACACGCGTCCCCCCGCCCGACACGGTGCAGCAGCCACTCGGATCCCCCCCGACACGGTGCAGCAGTCACTCGGGTCCCCCCCGACACGGTGCAGCAGCCACTCGGGTCCCCCCCGACACGGTGCAGCAGCCACTCGGGTCCCCCCCGACACGGTGCAGCAGCCACTCGGGTCCCATCCCGACACGGTGCAGCAGCCACTCGGGTGCAGCAGCCACTCGGGTGCAGCAGCCACTCGGGTGCAGCAGCCACTCGGGTGCACCAGCCACTCGGGTCCCCCACCGACACGGTGCAGGACCCACTCGCGTCCCCCCCCGACACGGTGCAGCACCCACTCGCGTCTCCCCCCCGACACGGTGCAGGACCCACTCGCGTCCCCCCCCGACACGGTGCAGCACCCACTCGCGTCCCCAAAATAGACCAGGATGAGCTCCCTTCTCCCCAAACGATAACAGCAGCACCTCTCCTCCCCCAGACACAGCACCAACTGAAGCCAAAAACAGAGCAGCAACTCTTCCCCCACACCAGAACACTAACACATGCGTCCCCCCCGACACGGTGCAGCAGCCACTCGGGTCCCCCCCGACATGGTGCAGCAGCCATTCTGGTCCCCCCCGACACGGTGCAGCAGCCACTCGCGTCCCACCCTGACACGGTGCAGAACCCACTCGGGTCCCCCCCGACACGGTGCAGCAGCCACTCGGGTCCCGCCCGACACGGTGCAGCAGCCACTCGGGTCCCCCCCGACACGGTGCAGCAGCCACTCGGGTCCCCCCCGACACGGTGCAGCACCCACTCGCGTCCCCCCCGACACGGTGCAGCACCCACTCGCGTCCCCCCCGACACGGTGCAGCAGCTACTCGGGTCCCCCCCGACACGGTGCAGCAGCCACTCGGGTCCCCCCCGACACGGTGCAGCAGCCACTCGGGTCCCCCCCAGACACGGTGCAGCAGCCACTCGGGTCCCCCCAGACACGGTGCAGCAGCCACTCGGGTCCCCCCAGACACGGTGCAGCAGCCACTCACGTCCACCCCCAGACACGGTGCAACAGCCACTCGCATCCACCCCCAGACACGGTGCAACAGCCACTCGCATTCCCCCCCGACACGGTGCAGCAGCCACTCGCGTCCCCCCCGACATGGTGCAGCACCCACTCGCGTCCCCCCCCAGACACAGTGCAGCAGCCACTCGCGTCCCCCCCCCCGACACGGTGGAGCACCCACTCGCATCCCCAAAATATAGCAAGATGAGCTCCCTTCTCCCCAAAAGACAACAGCAGCACCTCTCATCCCCCAAACACAACAGGAACTGAAGCCAAAAAACAGACCAGCAACTCTTCCCCACACCAGAACAGTAACACACGCATCCCCCCCGACATGGTGCAGGACCCACTCGCGTCCCCCCCCGACACAGTGCAGGACCCACTCGTGTCCCCAAAATAGACCAGGATGAGCTCCCTTCTCCCCAAAAGATAACAGCAGCACCTCTCCTCCCCCAGACACAGCACCAACTGAAGCCAAAAACAGAGCAGCAACTCTTCCCCCACACCAGAACACTAACACTCACGTCCCCCCCCAACACAGGGGAGCAGCCACTCGCGTGTCCCCCCCGACACGGTGCAGCAGCCACTCGGGTCCCCCCCGACACGGTGCAGCAGCCACTCGGGTCCCATCCCGACACGGTGCAGCAGCCACTCGGGTCCCATCCCGACACGGTGCAGCAGCCACTCGGGTCCCATCCCGACACGGTGCAGCAGCCACTCGGGTGCAGCAGCCACTCGGGTGCAGCAGCCACTCGGGTCCCCCGCCGACACGGTGCAGGACCCACTCGCGTCCCCCCCCGACACGGTGCAGCACCCACTCGCGTCCCCAAAATAGACCAGGACCAGCTCCCTTCTCCCCAAAAGATAACAGCAGCACGTCTCCTCCCCCAGACACAGCACCAACTGAAGCCAAAAACAGAGCAGCAACTCTTCCCCCACACCAGAACACTAACACTCGCGTCCCCCCCCAACACAGGGGAGCAGCCACTCGCGTGTCCCCCCAACACAAGGGAGCAGCCACTCGCGTGTCCCCCCCGACACGGTGCAGCAGCCACTCGCGTGTCGACCCCGACACGGTGCAGCACCCACTCGCGTCCCCAAAATATACCAGGACCAGCTCCCTTCTCCCCAAAAGACAACAGCAGCACCTCTCCTCCCCCAAACACAACAGCAACTGAAGCCAAAAACAGACCAGCAACTCTTCCCCACACCACAACAGTAACACACGCGTCCCCCCCCAACACGGTGCAGCAGCCACTCGGGTCCCATCCCGACACGGTGCAGCAGCCACTCAGGTCCCCCCCGACACGGTGCAGCAGCCACTCGGGTCCCATCCCGACACGGTGCAGCAGCCACTCGGGTGCAGCAGCCACTCGGGTCCCCCGCCGACACGGTGCAGGACCCACTCGCGTCCCCCCCCGACACGGTGCAGGACCCACTCGCGTCTCCCCCCCGACACGGTGCAGGACCCACTCGCGTCCCCCCCCGACACGGTGCAGGACCCACTCGCGTCCCCCCCCGACACGGTGCAGGACCCACTCGCGTCCCCCCCCAACACGGTGCAGCACCCACTCGCGTCCCCAAGATAGACCAGGATGAGCTCCCTTCTCCCCAAAAGATAACAGCAGCACCTCTCCTCCCCCAGACACAGCACCAACTGAAGCCAAAAACAGAGCAGCAACTCTTCCCCCACACGAGAACACTAACACTCGCGTCCCCCCCCAACACAGGGGAGCAGCCACTCGCGTCCCCCCCCAACACAGGGGAGCAGCCACTCGCGTGTCCCCCCCGACACAGGGTAGCAGCCACTCGCGTATCCCCCCCGACACAGGGTAGCAGCCACTCGCGTGTCCCCCCCGACACGGTGCAGCACCCACTCGCGTCCCCAAAATATACCAGGACCAGCTCCCTTCTCCCCAAAAGACAACAGCAGCACCTCTCCTCCCCCAAACACAACAGCAACTGAAGCCAAAAAAAGACCAGCAACTCTTCCCCACACCACAACAGTAACACACGCGTCCCCCCCCCGACACAGTGCAGCAGCCACTCGGGTCCCCCCCGACACGGTGCAGCAGCCACTCGGGTCCCCCCCGACACGGTGCAGCAGCCACTCGGGTCCCCCCCGACACGGTGCAGCAGCCACTCGGGTCCCCAAAATAGACGAGGACCAGCTCCCTTCTCCCCAAAAGACAACAGCAGCACCTCTCCTCCCCCAGACACAGCACCAACTGAAGCCAAAAACAGAGCAGCAACTCTTCCCCCACACCAGAACACTAACACTCGCGTCCCCCCCCAACACAGGGGAGCAGCCACTCGCGTCCCACCCCGACACGGTGCAGCAGCCACTCGCGTGTCCCCCGCGACACGGTGCAGCAGCCACTCGCGTCCCCCCCCAACACAAGGGAGCAGCCACTCGCGTCCCCCCCCGACACGGTGCAGCAACCACTCGCGTGTCCCCCCCGACACGATGCAGCACCCACTCGCGTCCCCAAAATAGACCAGGACCAGCTCCCTTCTCCCCAAAAGACAACAGCAGCACCTCTCCTCCCCCAAACACAACAGCAACTGAAACCAAAAACAGACCAGCAACTCTTCCCCACACCACAACAGTAACACACGCGTCCCCCCGCCCGACACGGTGCAGCAGCCACTCGGATCCCCCCCGACACGGTGCAGCAGTCACTCGGGTCCCCCCCGACACGGTGCAGCAGCCACTCGGGTCCCCCCCGACACGGTGCAGCAGCCACTCGGGTCCCCCCCGACACGGTGCAGCAGCCACTCGGGTCCCATCCCGACACGGTGCAGCAACCACTCGGGTGCAGCAGCCACTCGGGTGCAGCAGCCACTCGGGTCCCCCACCGACACGGTGCAGGACCCACTCGCGTCCCCCCCCGACACGGTGCAGCACCCACTCGCGTCTCCCCCCCGACACGGTGCAGGACCCACTCGAGTCCCCCCCCGACACGGTGCAGCACCCACTCGCGTCCCCAAAATAGACCAGGATGAGCTCCCTTCTCCCCAAACGATAACAGCAGCACCTCTCCTCCCCCAGACACAGCACCAACTGAAGCCAAAAACAGAGCAGCAACTCTTCCCCCACACCAGAACACTAACACATGCGTCCCCCCCGACACGGTGCAGCAGCCACTCGGGTCCCCCCCGACATGGTGCAGCAGCCATTCTGGTCCCCCCCGACACGGTGCAGCAGCCACTCGCGTCCCACCCTGACACGGTGCAGAACCCACTCGGGTCCCCCCCGACACGGTGCAGCAGCCACTCGGGTCCCGCCCGACACGGTGCAGCAGCCACTCGGGTCCCCCCCGACACGGTGCAGAAGCCACTCGGGTCCCCCCCGACACGGTGCAGCACCCACTCGCGTCCCCCCCGACACGGTGCAGCACCCACTCGCGTCCCCCCCGACACGGTGCAGCAGCCACTCGGGTCCCCCCCGACACGGTGCAGCAGCCACTCGGGTCCCCCCCAGACACGGTGCAGCAGCCACTCGGGTCCCCCCAGACACGGTGCAGCAGCCACTCGGGTCCCCCCAGACACGGTGCAGCAGCCACTCACGTCCACCCCCAGACACGGTGCAACAGCCACTCGCATCCACCCCCAGACACGGTGCAACAGCCACTCGCATTCCCCCCCGACACGGTGCAGCAGCCACTCGCGTCCCCCCCGACATGGTGCAGCACCCACTCGCGTCCCCCCCCAGACACAGTGCAGCAGCCACTCGCGTCCCCCCCCCCGACACGGTGGAGCACCCACTCGCATCCCCAAAATATAGCAAGATGAGCTCCCTTCTCCCCAAAAGACAACAGCAGTACCTCTCATCCCCCAAACACAACAGGAACTGAAGCCAAAAAACAGACCAGCAACTCTTCCCCACACCAGAACAGTAACACACGCATCCCCCCCGACATGGTGCAGGACCAACTCGCGTCCCCCCCCGACACAGTGCAGGACCCACTCGTGTCCCCAAAATAGACCAGGATGAGCTCCCTTCTCCCCAAAAGATAACAGCAGCACCTCTCCTCCCCCAGACACAGCACCAACTGAAGCCAAAAACAGAGCAGCAACTCTTCCCCCACACCAGAACACTAACACTCACGTCCCCCCCCAACACAGGGGAGCAGCCACTCGCGTGTCCCCCCCGACACGGTGCAGCAGCCACTCGGGTCCCCCCCGACACGGTGCAGCAGCCACTCGGGTCCCATCCCGACACGGTGCAGCAGCCACTCGGGTCCCATCCCGACACGGTGCAGCAGCCACTCGGGTCCCATCCCGACACGGTGCAGCAGCCACTCGGGTGCAGCAGCCACTCGGGTGCAGCAGCCACTCGGGTCCCCCGCCGACACGGTGCAGGACCCACTCGGGTCCCATCCCGACACGGTGCAGCACCCACTCGCGTCCCCAAAATAGACCAGGACCAGCTCCCTTCTCCCCAAAAGATAACAGCAGCACGTCTCCTCCCCCAGACACAGCACCAACTGAAGCCAAAAACAGAGCAGCAACTCTTCCCCCACACCAGAACACTAACACTCGCGTCCCCCCCAACACAGGGGAGCAGCCACTCGCGTCCCCCCCCAACACAGGGGAGCAGCCACTCGCGTGTCCCCCCCGACACGGTGCAGCACCCACTCGCGTCCCCAAAATATACCAGGACCAGCTCCCTTCTCCCCAAAAGACAACAGCAGCACCTCTCCTCCCCCAAACACAACAGCAACTGAAGCCAAAAACAGACCAGCAACTCTTCCCCACACCACAACAGTAACACACGCGTGTCCCCCCCGACACAGTGCAGCAGCCACTCGGGTCCCCCCCGACACGGTGCAGCAGCCACTCGGGTCCCCCCCGACACGGTGCAGCAGCCACTCGGGTCCCCCCCGACACGGTGCAGCAGCCACTCGGGTCCCCCCCGACACGGTGCAGCAGCCACTCGGGTCCCCCCCGACACGGTGCAGCAGCCACTCGGGTCCCCCCCCGACACGGTGCAGGACCCACTCACGTCCCCCCCCGACACGGTGCAGGACCCACTCGCGTCCCCCCCCGACACAGGGGAGCAGCCACTCGCGTGTCCCCCCCGACACGGTGCAGCACCCACTCGCGTCCCCAAAATATACCAGGACCAGCTCCCTTCTCCCCAAAAGACAACAGCAGCACCTCTCCTCCCCCAAACACAACAGCAACTGAAGCCAAAAACAGACCAGCAACTCTTCCCCACACCACAACAGTAACACACGCGTCCCCCCCCGACACGGTGCAGCACCCACTCGGGTCCCATCCCGACACGGTGCAGCAGCCACTCGGGTCCCCCGCCGACACGGTGCAGCAGCCACTCGGGTCCCCCGCCGACACGGTGCAGGACCCACTCGCGTCCCCCCCCGACACGGTGCAGGACCCACTCGCGTCCCCCCCCGACACGGTGCAGCACCCACTCGCGTCCCCAAAATAGACCAGGATGAGCTCCCTTCTCCCCAAAAGATAACAGCAGCACCTCTCCTCCCCCAGACACAGCACCAACTGAAGCCAAAAACAGAGCAGCAACTCTTCCCCCACACCAGAACACTGACACTCGCATCCCCCCCCAACACAGGGGAGCAGCCACTCGCGTCCCCCCCCAACACAGGGGAGCAGCCACTCGCGTGTCCCCCCCCAACACAGGGGAGCAGCCACTCGCGTGTCCCCCCCGACACAGGGGAGCAGCCACTCGCGTCCCCAAAATATACCAGGACCAGCTCCCTTCTCCCCAAAAGACAACAGCAGCACCTCTCCTCCCCCAAACACAACAGCAACTGAAGCCAAAAACAGACCAGCAACTCTTCCCCACACCACAACAGTAACACAAGCGTCCCCCCGCCCGACACGGTGCAGCAGCCACTCGGGTCCCCCCCGACACGGTGCAGCAGTCACTCGGGTCCCCCCCGACACGGTGCAGCAGCCACTCGGGTCCCCCCCGACACGGTGCAGCAGCCACTCGGGTCCCATCCCGACACGGTGCAGCAGCCACTCGGGTGCAGCAGCCACTCGGGTCCCCCACCGACACGGTGCAGGACCCACTCGCATCCCCCCCCGACACGGTGCAGCACCCACTCGCGTCTCCCCCCCGACACGGAGCAGGACCCACTCGCGTCCCCCCCCGACACGGCGCAGCACCCACTCGCGTCCCCAAAATAGACCAGGATGAGCTCCCTTCTCCCCAAAAGACAACAGCACCACCTCTCCTCCCCCAGACACAGCACCAACTGAAGCCAAAAACAGAGCAGCAACTCTTCCCCCACACCAGAACACTAACACACACGTCCCCCCCGACACGGTGCAGCAGCCACTCGGGTCACCCCCGACACGGTGCAGCAGCCACTCGGGTCCCCCCCGACACGGTGCAGCAGCCACTCGGGTCCCCCCCGACACGGTGCAGCAGCCACTCGGGTCCCCCCCGAAACGGTGCAGCAGCCACTCGGGTCCCCCCCGACACGGTGCAGCAGCCACTCGGGTCCCCCCCGACACGGTGCAGCAGCCACTCGGGTCCCCCCCGACACGGTGCAGCAGCCACTCGGGTCCCCCCCGACACGGTGCAGCAGCCACTCGCGTCCCACCCCGACACGGTGCAGAACCCACGCGGGTCCCCCCCGACACGGTGCAGCACCCACTCGCGTGTCCCCCGACACGGTGCAGCACCCACTCGCGTGTCCCCCGACACGGTGCAGCACCCACTCGCGTGTCCCCCGACACGGTGCAGCACCCACTCGCGTGTCCCCCGACACGGTGCAGCACCCACTCGCGTGTCCCCCGACACGGTGCAGCACCCACTCGGGTCCCCCCCAGACACGGTGCAGCACCCACTCGGGTCCCCCCCAGACACGGTGCAGCAGCCACTCGGGTCCCCCCCAGACACGGTGCAGCAGCCACTCGCGTCCACCCCCAGACACGGTGCAACAGCCACTCGCGTCCCCCCCCAGTCACACTGCAGCAGCCACTCGCATTCCCCCCCGACACGGTGCAGCAGCCACTCGCGTCCCCCCCGACATGGTGCAGCACCCACTCGCGTCCCCCCCCAGACACGCTGCAGCACCCACTCGCGTCCCCCCCCAGACACAGTGCAGCAGCCACTCGCGTCCCCCCCCCCCGACACGGTGGAGCACCCACTCGCATCCCCAAAATATAGCAAGATGAGCTCCCTTCTCCCCAAAAGACAACAGCAGCACCTCTCCTCCCCCAAACACAACAGGAACTGAAGCCAAAAAACAGACCAGCAACTCTTCCCCACACCAGAACAGTAACAGACGCATCCCCCCCGACATGGTGCAGCAGCCACTCGCGTCCCCCCCGACACGGTGCAGCAGCCACTCGCGTCCCCCCCCAGACACGGTGCAGCACCCACTCACGTCCCCCCCCCCGACACGGTGCAGCAGCCACTCGCGTCCCATCCCGACACGGTGGAGCACCACTCGCGTCCCCCGCCAACACGGTGCAGCAGCCACTCGCGTCTCCCCCCCGACATGGGGCAGGACCCACTCGCGTCCCCAAAATATACCAAGATGAGCTCCCTTCTGCCCAAAAGACAAGAGCAGCACCTCTCCTCCCCCAGACACAACAGCAACTGAAGCCAAAAACAGACCAGCAACTCTTCCCCACACCACAACAGTAACACACGCGTCCCCCCCCGACACGGTGCAGCAGCCACTCGGGTCCCCCCCGACACGGTGCAGCAGCCACTCGGGTCCCATCCCGACACGGTGCAGCAGCCACTCGGGTGCAGCAGCCACTCGGGTCCCATCCCGACACGGTGCAGGACCCACTCGCGTCCCCCCCCCGACACGGTGCAGGACCCACTCGCGCCCCCCGCTGACACTATGCAGCACCCACTCGCGTCCCCCCCCGACACGGTTGAGCACCCACTCGCATCCCCAAAATATAGGAAGATGAGCTCCCTTCTCCCCAAAAGACAACAGCAGCACCTCTCCTCCCCCAGACACAACAGCAACTGAAGCCAAAAACAGACCAGCAACTCTTCCCCACACCACAACAGTAACACACGCGTCCCCCCCCGACACGGTGCAGCAGCCACTCGGGTCCCATCCCGACACGGTGCAGCAGCCACTCGGGTCCCCCGCCGACACGGTGCAGGACCCACTCGCGTCCCCCCCCGACACGGTGCAGGACCCACTCGCGTCTCCCCCCCGACACGGTGCAGGACCCACTCGCGTCCCACCCGACATGGTGCAGGACCCACTCGCGTCCCCCTCCGACACGGTGCAGGACCCACTCGCGTCCCCAAAATAGACCGGGATGAGCTCCCTTCTCCCCAAAAGATAACAGCAGCACCTCTCCTCCCCCAGACACAACAGCAACTGAAGCCAAAAACAGAGCAGCAACTCTTCCCCCACACCAGAACACTAACACTCGCGTCCCCCCCCAACACAGGGGAGCAGCCACTCGCGTCCCCGCCGACACGGTGCAGCAGCCACTCGCGTCTCCCCCCCGACACGGTGCAGCACCCACTCGTGTCCCCAAAATATACCAGGACCAGCAGCCTTCTCCCCAAAAGACAACAGCAGCACCTCTCCTCCCCCAAACACAACAGCAACTGAAGCCAAAAACAGACCAGCAACTCTTCCCCACACCACAACAGTAACACACGCGTCCCCCCCCGACACGGTGCAGCACCCACTCGGGTCCCATCCCGACACGGTGCAGCAGCCACTCGGGTCCCCCGCCGACACGGTGCAGGACCCACTCGCGTCCCCCCCCGACACGGTGCAGGACCCACTCGCGTCTCCCCCCCGACACGGTGCAGGACCCA
This sequence comes from Aptenodytes patagonicus, assembly GCF_965638725.1. Taxonomy (NCBI): domain Eukaryota; kingdom Metazoa; phylum Chordata; class Aves; order Sphenisciformes; family Spheniscidae; genus Aptenodytes; species Aptenodytes patagonicus. Next base: position 12,326 of record NW_027472133.1, on the reverse strand, counting down.
CTCGCGTCCCCCCCCGACACGGTGCAGGACCCACTCGCGTCCCCCTCCGACACGGTGCAGGACCCACTCGCGTCCCCAAAATAGACCGGGATGAGCTCCCTTCTCCCCAAAAGGTAACAGCAGCACCTCTCCTCCCCGAGACACAGCACCAACTGAAGCCAAAAACAGAGCAGCAACTCTTCCCCCACACCAGAACACTGACACTCGCATCCCCCCCCAACACAGGGGAGCAGCCACTCGCGTCCCCCCCCCAACACAGGGGAGCAGCCACTCGCGTGTCCCCCCCGACACAGGGGAGCAGCCACTCGCGTCCCCAAAATATACCAGGACCAGCTCCCTTCTCCCCAAAAGACAACAGCAGCACCTCTCCTCCCCCAAACACAACAGCAACTGAAGCCAAAAACAGACCAGCAACTCTTCCCCACACCACAACAGTAACACACGCGTCCCCCCGCCCGACACGGTGCAGCAGCCACTCGGGTCCCCCCCGACACGGTGCAGCAGCCACTCGGGTCCCCCCCGACACGGTGCAGCAGCCACTCGGGTCCCCCCCGACACGGTGCAGCAGCCACTCGGGTCCCCCCCGACACGGTGCAGCAGCCACTCGGGTCCCCCCCGACACGGTGCAGCAGCCACTCGGGTCCCATCCCGACACGGTGCAGCAGCCACTCGCGTGCAGCAACCACTCGGGTCCCCCACCGACACGGTGCAGGACCCACTCGCGTCCCCCCCCGACACGGTGCAGCACCCACTCGCGTGTCCCCCGACACGGTGCAGCACCCACTCGCGTGTCCCCCGACACGGTGCAGCACCCACTCGCGTGTCCCCCGACACGGTGCAGCACCCACTCGCGTGTCCCCCGACACGGTGCAGCACCCACTCGGGTCCCCCCCAGACACGGTGCAGCACCCACTCGGGTCCCCCCCAGACACGGTGCAGCAGCCACTCGGGTCCCCCCCAGACACGGTGCAGCAGCCACTCGCGTCCACCCCCAGACACGGTGCAACAGCCACTCGCGTCCCCCCCCAGTCACACTGCAGCAGCCACTCGCATTCCCCCCCGACACGGTGCAGCAGCCACTCGCGTCCCCCCCGACATGGTGCAGCACCCACTCGCGTCCCCCCCCAGACACGCTGCAGCACCCACTCGCGTCCCCCCCCAGACACAGTGCAGCAGCCACTCGCGTCCCCCCCCCCCGACACGGTGGAGCACCCACTCGCATCCCCAAAATATAGCAAGATGAGCTCCCTTCTCCCCAAAAGACAACAGCAGCACCTCTCCTCCCCCAAACACAACAGGAACTGAAGCCAAAAAACAGACCAGCAACTCTTCCCCACACCAGAACAGTAACACACGCATCCCCCCCGACATGGTGCAGCAGCCACTCGCGTCCCCCCCGACACGGTGCAGCAGCCACTCGCGTCCCCCCCCAGACACGGTGCAGCACCCACTCACGTCCCCCCCCCCGACACGGTGCAGCAGCCACTCGCGTCCCATCCCGACACGGTGGAGCACCACTCGCGTCCCCCGCCAACACGGTGCAGCAGCCACTCGCGTCTCCCCCCCGACATGGGGCAGGACCCACTCGCGTCCCCAAAATATACCAAGATGAGCTCCCTTCTGCCCAAAAGACAAGAGCAGCACCTCTCCTCCCCCAGACACAACAGCAACTGAAGCCAAAAACAGACCAGCAACTCTTCCCCACACCACAACAGTAACACACGCGTCCCCCCCCGACACGGTGCAGCAGCCACTCGGGTCCCCCCCGACACGGTGCAGCAGCCACTCGGGTCCCATCCCGACACGGTGCAGCAGCCACTCGGGTGCAGCAGCCACTCGGGTCCCATCCCGACACGGTGCAGGACCCACTCGCGTCCCCCCCCCGACACGGTGCAGGACCCACTCGCGCCCCCCGCTGACACTATGCAGCACCCACTCGCGTCCCCCCCCGACACGGTTGAGCACCCACTCGCATCCCCAAAATATAGGAAGATGAGCTCCCTTCTCCCCAAAAGACAACAGCAGCACCTCTCCTCCCCCAGACACAACAGCAACTGAAGCCAAAAACAGACCAGCAACTCTTCCCCACACCACAACAGTAACACACGCGTCCCCCCCCGACACGGTGCAGCAGCCACTCGGGTCCCATCCCGACACGGTGCAGCAGCCACTCGGGTCCCCCGCCGACACGGTGCAGGACCCACTCGCGTCCCCCCCCGACACGGTGCAGGACCCACTCGCGTCTCCCCCCCGACACGGTGCAGGACCCACTCGCGTCCCACCCGACATGGTGCAGGACCCACTCGCGTCCCCCTCCGACACGGTGCAGGACCCACTCGCGTCCCCAAAATAGACCGGGATGAGCTCCCTTCTCCCCAAAAGATAACAGCAGCACCTCTCCTCCCCCAGACACAACAGCAACTGAAGCCAAAAACAGAGCAGCAACTCTTCCCCCACACCAGAACACTAACACTCGCGTCCCCCCCCAACACAGGGGAGCAGCCACTCGCGTCCCCGCCGACACGGTGCAGCAGCCACTCGCGTCTCCCCCCCGACACGGTGCAGCACCCACTCGTGTCCCCAAAATATACCAGGACCAGCAGCCTTCTCCCCAAAAGACAACAGCAGCACCTCTCCTCCCCCAAACACAACAGCAACTGAAGCCAAAAACAGACCAGCAACTCTTCCCCACACCACAACAGTAACACACGCGTCCCCCCCCGACACGGTGCAGCACCCACTCGGGTCCCATCCCGACACGGTGCAGCAGCCACTCGGGTCCCCCGCCGACACGGTGCAGGACCCACTCGCGTCCCCCCCCGACACGGTGCAGGACCCACTCGCGTCTCCCCCCCGACACGGTGCAGGACCCACTCGCGTCCCCCCCCGACACGGTGCAGGACCCACTCGCGTCCCCCTCCGACACGGTGCAGGACCCACTCGCGTCCCCAAAATAGACCGGGATGAGCTCCCTTCTCCCCAAAAGGTAACAGCAGCACCTCTCCTCCCCGAGACACAGCACCAACTGAAGCCAAAAACAGAGCAGCACCTCTTCCCCCACACCAGAACACTGACACTCGCATCCCCCCCCAACACAGGGGAGCAGCCACTCGCGTCCCCCCCCCAACACAGGGGAGCAGCCACTCGCGTGTCCCCCCCGACACAGGGGAGCAGCCACTCGCGTCCCCAAAATATACCAGGACCAGCTCCCTTCTCCCCAAAAGACAACAGCAGCACCTCTCCTCCCCCAAACACAACAGCAACTGAAGCCAAAAACAGACCAGCAACTCTTCCCCACACCACAACAGTAACACACGCGTCCCCCCGCCCGACACGGTGCAGCAGCCACTCGGGTCCCCCCCGACACAGTGCAGCAGTCACTCGGGTCCCCCCCGACACGGTGCAGCAGCCACTCGGGTCCCCCCCGACACGGTGCAGCAGCCACTCGGGTCCCCCCCGACACGGTGCAGCAGCCACTCGGGTCCCCCCCGACACGGTGCAGCAGCCACTCGGGTCCCATCCCGACACGGTGCAGCAGCCACTCGCGTGCAGCAACCACTCGGGTCCCCCACCGACACGGTGCAGGACCCACTCGCGTCCCCCCCCGACACAGTGCAGCACCCACTCGCGTCCCCCCCCGACACGGTGCAGCACCCACTCGCGTCTCCCCCCTGACACGGTGCAGGACCCACTCGAGTCCCCCCCCGACACGGCGCAGCACCCACTCGCGTCCCCAAAATAGACCAGGATGAGCTCCCTTCTCCCCAAAAGATAACAGCAGCACCTCTCCTCCCCCAGACACAGCACCAACTGAAGCCAAAAACAGAGCAGCAACTCTTCCCCCACACCAGAACAGTAACAGACGCATCCCCCCCGACATGGTGCAGCAGCCACTCGCGTCCCCCCCGACACGGTGCAGCAGCCACTCGGGTCCCCCCCGACACGGTGCAGCAGCCACTCGGGTCCCACCCTGACACGGTGCAGAACCCACTCGGGTCCCCCCCGACACGGTGCAGCAGCCACTCGGGTCCCGCCCGACACGGTGCAGCAGCCACTCGGGTCCCGCCCGACACGGTGCAGCAGCCACTCGGGTCCCCCCCGACACGGTGCAGCAGCCACTCGGGTCCCCCCCGACACGGTGCAGCACCCACTCGCGTCCCCCCCGACACGGTGCAGCACCCACTCGGGTCCCCCACCGACACGGTGCAGGACCCACTCGCGTCCCCCCCCGACACGGTGCAGCAGCCACTCGGGTCCCCCCAGACACGGTGCAGCACCCACTCGGGTCCCCCCAGACACGGTGCAGCACCCACTCGGGTCCCCCCACACACGGTGCAGCACCCACTCACGTCCACCCCCAGACACGGTGCAACAGCCACTCGCGTCCACCCCCAGACACGGTGCAACAGCCACTCGCGTCCACCCCCAGACACGGTGCAACAGCCACTCGCATTCCCCCCCGACACGGTGCAGCAGCCACTCGCATCCCCCCCGACATGGTGCAGGACCCACTCGCGTCCCCCCCGACACGGTGCAGGACCCACTCGTGTCCCCAAAATAGACCAGGATGAGCTCCCTTCTCCCCAAAAGATAACAGCAGCACCTCTCCTCCCCCAGACACAGCACCAACTGAAGCCAAAAACAGAGCAGCAACTCTTCCCCCACACCAGAACACTAACACTCACGTCCCCCCCCAACACAGGGGAGCAGCCACTCGCGTCCCCCCCGACACGGTGCAGCAGCCACTCGGGTCCCCCCCGACACGGTGCAGCAGCCACTCGGGTCCCATCCCGACACGGTGCAGCAGCCACTCGGGTCCCATCCCGACACGGTGCAGCAGCCACTCGGGTGCAGCAGCCTCTCGGGTGCAGCAGCCTCTCGGGTGCAGCAGCCACTCGGGTGCAGCAGCCACTCGGGTCCCCCGCCGACACGGTGCAGGACCCACTCGCGTCCCCCCCCGACACGGTGCAGCACCCACTCGCGTCCCCAAAATAGACCAGGATGAGCTCCCTTCTCCCCAAAAGATAACAGCAGCACCTCTCCTCCCCCAGACACAGCACCAACTGAAGCCAAAAACAGAGCAGCAACTCTTCCCCCACACCAGAACACTAACACTCGCGTCCCCCCCCAACACAGGGGAGCAGCCACTCGCGTCCCCCCCCAACACAGGGGAGCAGCCACTCGCGTGTCCCCCCCGACACGGTGCAGCACCCACTCGCGTCCCCAAAATATACCAGGACCAGCTCCCTTCTCCCCAAAAGACAACAGCAGCACCTCTCCTCCCCCAAACACAACAGCAACTGAAGCCAAAAACAGACCAGCAACTCTTCCCCACACCACAACAGTAACACACGCGTCCCCCCCCGACACGGTGCAGCACCCACTCGGGTCCCATCCCGACACGGTGCAGCAGCCACTCGGGTCCCCCGCCGACACGGTGCAGCAGCCACTCGGGTCCCCCGCCGACACGGTGCAGGACCTACTCGCGTCCCCCCCCGACACGGTGCAGGACCCACTCGCGTCCCCCCCCGACACGGTGCAGGACCCACTCGCGTCCCCCCCCGACACGGTGCAGGACCCACTCGCGTCCCCAAAATAGACCAGGATGAGCTCCCTTCTCCCCAAAAGATAACAGCAGCACCTCTCCTCCCCCAGACACAGCACCAACTGAAGCCAAAAACAGAGCAGCAACTCTTCCCCCACACCAGAACACTGACACTCGCGTCCCCCCCCAACACAGGGGAGCAGCCACTCGCGTCCCCCCCCAACACAGGGGAGCAGCCACTCGCGTGTCCCCCCCGACACGGTTCAGCACCCACTCACGTCCCCAAAATATACCAGGACCAGCTCCCTTCTCCCCAAAAGACAACAGCAGCACCTCTCCTCCCCCAAACACAACAGCAACTGAAGCCAAAAACAGACCAGCAACTCTTCCCCACACCACAATAGTAACACACGCGTGTCCCCCCCGACACGGTGCAGCAGCCACTCGGGTCCCCCCCGACACGGTGCAGCAGCCACTCGGGTCCCCCGCCGACACGGTGCAGCAGCCACTCGGGTCCCCCCCGACACGGTGCAGCAGCCACTCGGGTCCCCCCCGACACGGTGCAGCAGCCACTCGGGTCCCCCCCGACACGGTGCAGCAGCCACTCGGGTCCCCCCCGACACGGTGCAGCAGCCACTCGGGTCCCCCCCGACACGGTGAAGCAGCCACTCGGGTCCCCCCCGACACGGTGCAGCAGCCACTCGGGTCCCCCCCGACACGGTGCAGCAGCCACTCGGGTCCCCAAAATATACCAGGACCAGCTCCCTTCTCCCCAAAAGATAACAGCAGCACCTCTCCTCCCCCAGACACAGCACCAACTGAAGCCAAAAACAGAGCAGCAACTATTCCCCCACACCAGAACACTAACACTCGCGTCCCCCCCCAACACAGGGGAGCAGCCACTCGCGTCCCCCCCCGACACGGTGCAGCAGCCACTCGCGTGTCCCCCCCGACACGGTGCAGCAGCCACTCGCGTGTCCCCCCCGACACGGTGCAGCAGCCACTCGCGTCCCCAAAATATACCAGGACCAGCTCCCTTCTCCCCAAAAGACAACAGCAGCACCTCTCCTCCCCCAAACACAACAGCAACTGAAGCCAAAAACAGACCAGCAACTCTTCCCCACACCACAACAGTAACACACGCGTCCCCCCCCGACACGGTGCAGCACCCACTCGGGTCCCATCCCGACACGGTGCAGCAGCCACTCGGGTCCCCCGCCGACACGGTGCAGCAGCCACTCGGGTCCCCCGCCGACACGGTGCAGGACCTACTCGCGTCCCCCCCCGACACGGTGCAGGACCCACTCGCGTCCCCCCCCGACACGGTGCAGGACCCACTCGCGTCCCCCCCCGACACGGTGCAGGACCCACTCGCGTCCCCAAAATAGACCAGGATGAGCTCCCTTCTCCCCAAAAGATAACAGCAGCACCTCTCCTCCCCCAGACACAGCACCAACTGAAGCCAAAAACAGAGCAGCAACTCTTCCCCCACACCAGAACACTGACACTCGCATCCCCCCCCAACACAGGGGAGCAGCCACTCGCATCCCCCCCCAACACAGGGGAGCAGCCACTCGCGTCCCCCCCCAACACAGGGGAGCAGCCACTCGCGTGTCCCCCCCGACACAGGGGAGCAGCCACTCGCGTCCCCAAAATATACCAGGACCAGCTTCCTTCTCCCCAAAAGACAACAGCAGCACCTCTCCTCCCCCAAACACAACAGCAACTGAAGCCAAAAACAGACCACCAACTCTTCCCCACACCACAACAGTAACACACGCGTCCCCCCCCGACACGGTGCAGCACCCACTCGGGTCCCATCCCGACACGGTGCAGCAGCCACTCGGGTCCCCCGCCGACACGGTGCAGCAGCCACTCGGGTCCCACCCTGACACGGTGCAGAACCCACTCGGGTCCCCCCCGACACGGTGCAGCAGCCACTCGGGTCCCGCCCGACACGGTGCAGCAGCCACTCGGGTCCCGCCCGACACGGTGCAGCAGCCACTCGGGTCCCCCCCGACACGGTGCAGCAGCCACTCGGGTCCCCCCCGACACGGTGCAGCACCCACTCGCGTCCCCCCCGACACGGTGCAGCACCCACTCGCGTCCCCCCCGACACGGTGCAGCACCCACTCGCGTCCCCCCCGACACGGTGCAGCACCCACTCGCGTCCCCCCCGACACGGTGCAGCAGCCACTCGGGTCCCCCCAGACACGGTGCAGCACCCACTCGGGTCCCCCCAGACACGGTGCAGCACCCACTCGGGTCCCCCCAGACACGGTGCAGCACCCACTCACGTCCACCCCCAGACACGGTGCAACAGCCACTCGCGTCCACCCCCAGACACGGTGCAGCAGCCACTCGGGTCCCCCCCGACACGGTGCAGCAGCCACTCGGGTCCCCCCCGACACGGTGCAGCAGCCACTCGGGTCCCATCCCGACACGGTGCAGCAGCCACTCGGGTGCAGCAGCCACTCGGGTGCAGCAGCCACTCGGGTCCCCCACCGACACGGTGCAGGACCAACTCGCGTCCCCCCCCGACACGGTGCAGCACCCACTCGCGTCTCCCCCCCGACACGGCGCAGCACCCACTCGCGTCCCCAAAATAGACCAGGATGAGCTCCCTTCTCCCCAAAAGACAACACCAGCACCTCTCCTCCCCCAGACACAACAGGAACTGAAGCCAAAAACAGAGCAGCAACTCTTCCCCCACACCAGAACACTAACACACGCGTCCCCCCCGACACGGTGCAGCAGCCACTCGGGTCCCCCCCGACACGGTGCAGCAGCCACTCGGGTCCCCCCCAGACACGGTGCAGCAGCCACTCGCGTCCACCCCCAGACACGGTGCAGCAGCCACTCGGGTCCCCCCCGACACGGTGCAGCAGCCACTCGGGTCCCCCCCGACACGGTGCAGCAGCCACTCGGGTCCCCCCCGACACGGTGCAGCAGCCACTCGGGTCCCCCCCGACACGGTGCAGCAGCCACTCGGGTCCCACCCCGACACGGTGCAGCAGCCACTCGGGTCCCACCCCGACACGGTGCAGCAGCCACTCGGGTCCCCCCCGACACGGTGCAGCAGCCACTCGGGTCCCCCCCGACACGGTGCAGCACCCACTCGGGTCCCCCCCGACACGGTGCAGCACCCACTCGCGTGTCCCCCGACACGGTGCAGCACCCACTCGCGTGTCCCCCGACACGGTGCAGCACCCACTCGCGTGTCCCCCGACACGGTGCAGCACCCACTCGCGTGTCCCCCGACACGGTGCAGCACCCACTCGCGTGTCCCCCGACACGGTGCAGCACCCACTCGCGTGTCCCCCGACACGGTGCAGCACCCACTCGGGTCCCCCCCAGACACGGTGCAGCAGCCACTCACGTCCACCCCCAGACACGGTGCAACAGCCACTCGCGTCCACCCCCAGACACGGTGCAACAGCCACTCGCGTCCCCCCCCAGTCACACTGCAGCAGCCACTCGCATTCCCCCCCGACACGGTGCAGCAGCCACTCGCGTCCCCCCCCAGACACGCTGCAGCACCCACTCGCGTCCCCCCCCAGACACAGTGCAGCAGCCACTCGCGTCCCCCCCCCCCGACACGGTGGAGCACCCACTCGCATCCCCAAAATATAGCAAGATGAGCTCCCTTCTCCCCAAAAGACAACAGCAGCACCTCTCCTCCCCCAAACACAACAGGAACTGAAGCCAAAAAACAGACCAGCAACTCTTCCCCCACACCAGAACAGTAACACACGCATCCCCCCCGACATGGTGCAGCAGCCACTCGCGTCCCCCCCGACACGGTGCAGCAGCCACTCGCGTCCCCCCCCAGACACGGTGCAGCAGCCACTCACGTCCCCCCCCCCGACACGGTGCAGCAGCCACTCACGTCCCCCCCCCCGACACGGTGCAGCAGCCACTCGCGTCCCCCGCCAACACGGTGCAGCAGCCACTCGCGTCTCCCCCCCGACATGGGGCAGGACCCACTCGCGTCCCCAAAATATACCAAGATGAGCTCCCTTCTGCCCAAAAGACAAGAGCAGCACCTCTCCTCCCCCAGACACAACAGCAACTGAAGCCAAAAACAGACCAGCAACTCTTCCCCACACCACAACAGTAACACACGCGTCCCCCCCCGACACGGTGCAGCAGCCACTCGGGTCCCCCCCGACACGGTGCAGCAGCCACTCGGGTCCCATCCCGACACGGTGCAGCAGCCACTCGGGTGCAGCAGCCACTCGGGTGCAGCAGCCACTCGGGTCCCATCCCGACACGGTGCAGGACCCACTCGCGTCCCCCCCCCGACACGGTGCAGGACCCACTCGCGCCCCCCGCTGACACTATGCAGCACCCACTCGCGTCCCCCCCCGACACGGTTGAGCACCCACTCGCATCCCCAAAATATAGGAAGATGAGCTCCCTTCTCCCCAAAAGACAACAGCAGCACCTCTCCTCCCCCAGACACAACAGCAACTGAAGCCAAAAACAGACCAGCAACTCTTCCCCCACACCAGAACACTAACACTCGCGTCCCCCCCCAACACAGGGGAGCAGCCACTCGCGTCCCCCCGACACGGTGCAGCAGCCACTCGCGTGTCCCCCCCGACACGGTGCAGCAGCCACTCGTGTCCCCAAAATATACCAGGACCAGCTCCCTTCTCCCCAAAAGACAACAGCAGCACCTCTCCTCCCCCAAACACAACAGCAACTGAAGCCAAAAACAGACCAGCAACTCTTCCCTACACCACAACAGTAACACACGCGTCCTCCCCGACACGGTGCAGCACCCACTCGCGTGTCCCCCCCGACACGCTGCAGCACCCACTCACATCCCCCCCCCCCACACGGTGCAGCACCCACTCGCGTCCCCAAAATAGACCAGGATGAGCTCCCTTCTCCCCAAACGATAACAGCAGCACCTCTCCTCCCCCAGACACAGCACCAACTGAAGCCAAAAACAGAGCAGCAACTCTTCCCCCACACCAGAACACTAACACTCGCGTCCCCCCCCAACACAGGGGAGCAGCCACTCGCGTCCCCCCCGACACAGTGCAGCAGCCACTCGCGTGTCCCCCCCGACACAGTGCAGCACCCACTCGCGTCCCCAAAATATACCAGGACCAGCTCCCTTCTCCCCAAAAGACAACAGCAGCACCTCTCCTCCCCCAAACACAACAGCAACTGAAGCCAAAAACAGACCAGCAACTCTTCCCCGCACCACAACAGTAACACACGCGTCCCCCCCCCCGACACAGTGCAGCAGCCACTCGGGTCCCGCCCGACACGGTGCAGCAGCCACTCGCGTCCCCCCCAGACAAGCTGCAGCAGCCACTCGCGTGTCCCCCCCCAGACACGGTGCAGGACCCACTCGCGTCCCCCCCCAGACACGGTGCAGCACCCACTCGCGTCCCCCCCCCGACACGGTTGAGCACCCACTCCCGTCCCCAAAATATAGCAAAATGAGCTCCCTTCTCCCCAAAAGACAACAGCAGCACCTCTCCTCCCCCAGACACAACAGCAACTGAAGCCAAAAACAGAGCAGCAACTCTTCCCCCACACCAGAATACTAACACTCGCGTCCCCCCCCAACACAGGGGAGCAGCCACTCGCGTCCCCCCCGACACGTTGCAGCAGCCACTCGCGTGTCCCCCCCCGACACGGTGCAGCAGCCACTCGCGTGTCCCCCCCCCGACACGGTGCAGCAGCCACTCGCGTGTCCCCCCCCGACACGGTGCAGCAGCCACTCGCGTGTCCCCCCCCGACACGGTGCAGCAGCCACTCGCGTGTCCCCCCCCCGACACGGTGCAGCAGCCACTCGCGTGTCCCCCCCCCGACACGGTGCAGCAGCCACTCGCGTGTCCCCCCCCCGACACGGTGCAGCAGCCACTCGCGTGTCCCCCCCCGACACGGTGCAGCAGCCACTCGCGTGTCCCCCCCCCGACACGGTGCAGCAGCCACTCGCGTGTCCCCAAAATATACCAGGATGAGCTCCCTTCTCTCCAAAAGACAACAGCAGCACCTCTCCTCCCCCAGACACAGCACCAACTAAAGCCAAAAACAGAGCAGCAGCTCTTCCCCACACCAGAACACTAACACGCGGGTCCCCCCCCCGACACGGTGCAGCAGCCACTCGCGGGTCCCCCCCGACACGGTGCAGCCGCCTCTCACGGGTCCCCCCCCGACACGGTGCAGCCGCCTCTCGCGGGTCCCCCCCCGACACGGTGCAGCCGCCTCTCGCGGGTCCCCCCCCGACACGGTGCAGCCGCCTCTCGCGGGTCCCCAAAATATACCAGGACGAGCTCCCTTCTCCCCAAAAGACAACAGCAGCACCTCTCCTCCCCCAGACACAACAGCAACTGAAGCCAAAAACAGAGCAGCAACTCTTCCCCCACACCAGAATACTAACACTCGCGTCCCCCACCAACACAGGGGAGCAGCCACTCGCGTCCCCCCCGACACGGTGCAGCAGCCACTCGCGTGTCCCCCCCGACACGGTGCAGCAGCCACTCGCGTGTCCCCAAAATATACCAGGACCAGCTCCCTTCTCCCCAAAAGACAACAGCAGCACCTCTCCTCCCCCAAACACAACAGCAACTGAAGCCAAAAACAGACCAGCAACTCTTCCCCACACCAGAACAGTAACACACGCGTCCCCCCCCGACACGGTGCAGCACCCACTCGGGTCCCCCCCCGACACGGTGCAGCAGCCACTCGGGTCCCCCCCGACACGGTGCAGCAGCCACTCGGGTCCCCCCCGACACGGTGCAGCAGCCACTCGGGT